>NW_028324167.1:2491250-2641875 GCF_054372755.1 Phalangium opilio
CCTTAACAAGTGGCTGTCTCAAATACGTTGACGTCATTTAAAATTAAAAAAGAGCAGACGGGACGAAATTACTGTTTAGTTAATATTATAGGTGGCGTTATTAGCTTAAACGTTACGGGTGAAAGGTTGCAGCACTGACCTTTGGCGACAAATTGACACTGTACACTGACCTTACACCGAAATTTGGTTAAACTTGAAACTCAAACTGAACTGAATTCAAAGGCTTATTTTTGCCGGTTGAACCTCCAATCACTGAGCCAAGGCATGTAACGTCATCGGTAGACGTAGCCAATTAAAACGCCAAGGGCAGTGGTTGACGGTCCAACCAGCGAGCCAAGGGCGGAAGGAGGAGCTTAACTTTTCTGCAGAATACGGCCGCAAGACTAAACGTAAAAAAGGGTGGGGTAACCTAATTTTTTGCCGGTATATATACTGGTTTTTTAAATGTTAACAATTTAAACTCTTTGAAACCCTGAATGCGTCTCTCTTTACAATCGGTGAGTAACGGGTAGAATCTCTTATTTTTAGCGCGCAAGTTAAGGAAATATATTTAGGCTTAGCAATATATATTTGTGAGAAAATTTTCTTGAATATTTAAGTTGAATTCGACGGCCGCGCATTACGATCTTGTTGACTGTACTTTAACGCCGTCGTTAACCCGTAAAAAGCGATAAGGAGGGGCTCGTCACTTCTAAAATTATGCATTCGCAGCCAGATGTTTTCTATATTAAAAGTTTTCAAAAAAATCAGGGATTATTTGATGGCCAAGTTCCGAAGCGTGACTCGGTATGTACAGCCACTTGGTACGTACCAGACTTTAGCTAATTTCTTCTTTTTGTTGCAGCCCGCTTTTTGAGGATTATTAATATTTTGTCGAGATGTGGCTCGGATTTTTTCTCCGGGAATTACGCGGGCCCCCCAATGGGTTATCATTTACTTTTAATCTATGAGTTTCAATAGGCAAGGAAGCGAGTTTCTTTCCACATAATGGGGTTTTTCTGTAAAAGCTTTACAGGAAATCCCTTTATATGCGACAAAAAACCCGCTTGTTTACTTGTCGAGATTCATAAACCAGGGGGTCTGATGAGGGTTCTTTGGTGGCTCTCGTAAAATAATTAGGGAATGCTGAAATGTGGGGGGATCCTGAAATGTGGGGGGATCCTGGTCTGCCTTACGCATTCTTGATGCAGATTAAATGTTTTGAGTTTTCGGAATGTGGAGCAGGATCTTACCTTAAAGATCGTACTAATTGGCTAATATTTGAGTTTTTTTTCGCCTTACAAAAGGATGAAAATTTTAGTTTTCCCGTCTTATTTGTCGTTGTTAAAGCTAAAAAATGTATAAAGATTTATTCTGTATCTAGTTTAAAACTCTAGTCTCGTTAAAATTGGTAAAACGCTTCCGGAAATATCTCTCACTGAAGACGCGAAGAATGACCTTCTTTTTTTAGAATCTCTTTTTTTTGCCCCTGGCTATATTGAGGCGAATAAAACTCGCGCCACTCCAAATTTCTTTCTCTTAACGGCTAAATGGAAAATTTAGGTATTTAGAAATGAATTCTTTTGTATAAATATATGGACACTTTAAGAACGCAAATAACGCCTTTGTTTGGCTACTCATTTGTTTATTTTGTATTTAATTTTTGTACAAGACGTAAGAGTAAATATCTTTTGTTTTTTAAAATGTGTGTCTGTTTTTTCATTAACTTTTGACTTAGAAGGAAACAAAGTTGATTTGTCTCAAAATCAAGTTTTTTTGCCGACGAATAATAAAAGGCAGTAAATTGCTGGCGGGAAAATTTAAACAGCGACGGTCTGTACGTGCTCGAGTTAAGGCCAAGGTAGTTAAATTGGTTACCCGTATTAGTGGCGTAGTCAGGGTAAATGGTCCGATCTACGTACAATTAATTAAACAGTAACACCCTGTATACGAATCCAGGTTAATCCGAGCTTGTTTATTTGTCCACCGGGATTCGAACCCGCTACCTCTTCGTTTACCGCATGAGAAGACCTTACTGTTCGTCAACTAACCACTAACAACATTTATTTTCGCTAAGCCAACGGGGACACCCAAGTTAAAACATCATCCTTGGAACATCTACATGGGTAAGTAATCAAACGGTAGTAGAACCATTAGTAATCCACCCATTATTAGTCCAATCAAAGGGGGTAAATCTATACTTGGACGAAACTTGGTTGGCCCAGACATGTTTGGGCTTGTTTTGACTAGTTCGGAACCCTTCAATGGGTGACATCTATTTAAAGTACAGTCAAAGGCATAAAATAGCAGGCTGAAAGGCAGGGATTGAACTTGTTTTTGGTTTTTTTTCTTGGGCTACAACCTTTACATCAATAAGCCTAGACTGAACCGGGCTAGTTTTGATTTGTTCCATGGGTAAATTCCCTTAATAGTTACTAAAATAGCCCGCTAGAAGGCATGGCTCGTATAATTATATAATTAATATATTTTAGTTTTGGTTTGAGTCTGAGTCTGGAGGATGACGTCATAGTCACCCAGGTTGAAAGCACCCTCTACGACTGGGGCTGGACCGGACTTGTTTTTAATTGATTCTATGGGTAAATTACCTTATTAGTTACTAAAATAATCCGCTAGAAGGAGGGGCTGGTTGTAAGTTTTTTAAATTTGGTACCATTTACTAGTAGGGCTGGTTCGAACTTGTTCATGACCATTGAACGGGTCACAGCTATTAATGGTTACTAAAATAGTCCGCTAGAAGGCGGGGCTAAAGAGAAGTTTTTTAAATATGGCGCCAATAATTTCATATTAGGGCTACGTTCAGTAACTGGAAATCGGAAAAAGCCGTTACCGCTACCGATGTGTATTTTTCCGAACGCTACGTCAGAGTGACGTCAGACGTCACTGAACGATTTTTTTCTCTCTCTGTTGCGTTTGATGATGGTTTCCATGATGGCGTCTGCTAGAGATCTTGGATTGAATCGAAAACTGTTATTTTTGTTATTAAATGAAGTATCTATGATGATGAAACGGAATTAACCTTAATTGCAGTGGAATCGAAAAGATCTAAGAAAGAAAAATGTGTTATTGTTTCGCTAGTGGCTTTGGACTGGATTGCTCGCCATGTTAAACTTCAATTAATGACGTCATTAAACCGATTCGCACCGAAAAAACCTGCTCTTCCAGCCGCTGCGATCGGTGTCCCATCGATGCGTAGCGTGACGTAGAAACCGGAAGTGCGAAAAACCGTACAGTAAAAAAATCGGTCTCCTATGCGCGCAGCGCTGCGTACGCTAGCAGTTACTGAACGTAGCCTAGTTTGAGTTGGAAGGATGATGTCATGGACGCCCAGGTTGAAAGCAGCTTTACCAGTAGGGCTGGTAGTCCGACCTTGTTTGGGGGGTTATTAAATAGGTTATTTCCCCTTAATAGCACGCTGGAAGGTAGGACTGAAGGTAAGCTTTTTTAAAGTCCGGGCTGGTTTGGGTTTATTAAAGAGGTACCGCCCATTACTAGCACCCTAGCAGGCAGAGTAAGATTGGGGGATGACGTCAAGGTTGAATATAGCTTGTTTTTGTTTTGATTAAGAAAATGACGTCATGGGTGTTGAAAATAACACAAGGTAGGAACTCGTGGTAGTCTGGGGCTATTAAAAGGGGGTTAAACCCCCCTCAATAGCATGGTGGAAGGCAGGGTAAGTCAGGTAGGATTTTTTTAGCCCAATCTTTGGTTGGAGGGTTAATCCGGGCTTGTTTGGGGAAATATGGGTTAAACCCCCCGTTAATATTCATAGACGGCGACATAGCACGGTGAAAGGCAGGGTATGTCAGGTAAGATTTTCTCATACAATAACGTAATCATTGGTCTTAAATTTAAACGGGGATCTTGCAAAAAGAACTACACCCTCCGAGGGTTAAGCCGGGCTTGTTTGGGGAAAAATGGGTTAAACCCCTCTAAAGAGTCATAGCAGGCTGGAAGGTAGGGTTGATCAGGTAGGAATTTAGCTTAATATTTGGGTGGAAGTTTGGTTGGAGTTTGCTGGATGAGGGGATGGCCGCCATCTTGGGGTGGCGGCCATCTTGGGGTGGCGGCCATCTTGGATCTCTGCCTATCTGTATAGTCCCTACTACTACAATTATTGTAAGAACTTCTATTTTGTTTCACTTAGAACTTTGGTCAGTTGAGTATTTGTCTAAGATCGCGTTAGCTATTTACACGCTTTTATAGTAACTTTAGCTTATGGAGATTTCCAAGTGTCACTTATTTAAGTAAACTTGGTTTAATCCGCAAACGACAATAAATGAAGTAGACCCTAGCTTAGTATCACCAAAAGTGGATGAGGGGAAAGTTTGAAAGTGGCCAGAAGTCGCAAGGCATCAGAGTTTCGTCATGATTGGCCGTTCAATCGTCTTAGCTATATTAGGCTTATTCACTCCCTAAAAGTAGGCTTTGTGCTAGTTCGCGGTTACCGTCGTCCGCTATTGTGTATGCTAAATTGAATTCAGTCGAATGCGGCCTCGCTCCATGTCTTAAAATTTGTAATCTTGGCTTACGGGTGGTGTACAATTTTGATGTGTGATTTAACCATGAAGATACCTATGCTTTGTGCAAATAAATACTAGTCTGAACCGGCTCTTAGCCATGTGTTTGTTCGGATCAAAATCGTTTTAAATCAGTTTCCGGTTTAAAGTTCCGTTGCGAGGGTTTACATTCCCAACAATCCTAGTTTGATCCTAGTGATGTGCAATGGTCCTCGAAACTGGAATCTTGTCAGAAGCTCGACGGTGAAGACGAAAGAAGCGACTCCAAGCATTGCCGCCCACAATCGGAACTTGGCTTCAATGTCCTTGAACCCGAGTACGTGCATTTCATTCTCAGCCGTCGAATGTTGAGGTTCCAACTCGATGTGAAAGTCTCTCTCGAACACGCGGTGAAATGCTGTGATTTGGCCGGTTTCCAAGAAAGACCGCAATCTGCAGTCACCAAATGGTGAGAAACTTTAATTTTTCTAATCAGTTACTTAAATCAGGCTGCAAAATTTCTCCGAGTTATTAATGCTGACTTTATTTGATAGTTTCAAGGTACACACGACACTTTTGGCTGGGGCTTGAAAAATGATATTCCCCAAAGATTTGAAGTGACACTATGAAGAGTGGACGATAATTTTGCCGATTTCGATTTATTAAATAAATTCGCGTGGATTTCTCGGGAATGTAGCGATATGAACATTTAACAAAAGCCGTCATTTTAAGCGTGTTTCGTGATTTGCACGCTTCTCATTTGGACTTCGTTGACAGCGGATTACCTAATGAGCAATTGATTGGTTTAGCGGTGTCAAATATAAGCGGTGCTATGTAAATGGTCTATGGGATCAATCAGTAGTTGCAAGTGGAACTGTTAAAAATTGCCATTTTACTACGCATCGGTTCCACGAGCAATAACGTATCGTGATACGGAGCTCCTGAACTCGCCATTATGTGCTCGAGCGTAGTTTTATAATAATTGGCAGCTATCCATAGTTTTTAGTCAATGTACGTGATTGCCAGTAATGGTATAGAATTATTGAAGAAGACTCAACTAACTACGTTTCGTGTTAAAGATCATCGTCAATGTGTGAAGGAGAATCACGAAACCGCAGGCTATTCTTGCATTAAGAAAGTTAACGAACCTTTGGTTGATGTACTTCAGAGCTTTCGGATTCATTGTAGCATTACGAACTGGGAGCACTAGCGGTTGTTCCAAGTACTTTACCGAACCAAGATGAAGATGCAATAGTTTCAGCTTTGGCTCATCGAGGTGCATTAAAATGGCCAACTGTAAAAAAGGTAAATCTCCAAACGAAATGAGCATTCCTGACAGTAAGTCTCCCTCTTCAAAGTTGCCAGAGAGTTTTCATGTCATCGTCAGTCTAAGGGGATTGAAATTTTATTAATGGACTTTAGGAATGAGATTAAGTATTTAAATATCTCCACCGATTGTTTAACAATGTCTTCTATCAAATGAGAAATGGTAACTTCGACGTTGGGTACTTTCAATAAATCCGGAATTCCGTTAATGTTTTCTTTCTTCTGAGACGAAAAATTGGCTTTCAAGACTCCGTTGAACAAATTGACGAAACCCACAATTATCAAGAGATAAACTCCAACGCTGAAGCGAATCGCCAGTGACGAAGGAATGTCGAAGCCTGCACCAACACAAACCAATTAAATAGACCCAACCAACAAATCTTTTGAATTTTTATAACGGCTCAGATCTCGTTCGCGGGTTTTGAGGCGAAAAAGGGATAACCCGATTGGCTTGATTTTGCCATGCGCAGAGCCTGTTTTACCTCAAGAGTCCAATCAGAAAAAAAAGAGATTTATTTTCGTCGCTCAACGACAGATGGTACTACAGTCAACTTCGTTAGTCACGTGATCCTATCCCTTAGATGGAGACGAGACCACGCCAACTTGTTTATTTGTTGGTTGGGTCTATTGAGTGGTTGAAAGCCACTGACTAAAACCATTTACTGTAATGGACGTATGGGTGTGTCTGTGTGCATTGTTGCACCTAAGTTTGCAAATCGAAGCAAACGTGTTCGAAATTTCTGGACCGCATTCACACTTCAGGGAAATTCGAAAAAATTTATTTCACTACCTTCGCTATTCCGCGTGGAATGCTGGCTTTAAAGTATTAAGGACGGATTATTTAGAACTCGGATTATCTCTCCATTGTCAACAGGGGCGGACTGGCAAGCTGCACAGCCATCTGCCACCGTTTTAAAAAGGGCCCCCCAAGCCGATCCCTAAAATGAGAGCAGAGTATGTCGATAATGTCGTTATAATGCAAAGGGCCGTCGAGGGAGGGGGGCAGTTCGGTCCTTTTTCCCGGGCCCGGCCGGGCCTCGACCTTGGTTAATTCTAGTGGATAATGGTTGTAAAAATATAAATATAAAACTTAAAAATAAATTTATCTTCAACTAGAGCTTACACAGTAAAATTCAAAAAGTGATGAAGTTTTCAAACTTTAGCCTTCTGTTAATTTGCTCTCAGTCCCTTGTTTTCTCCTTTTCTCACTAAGCTTGAAAGTAAAATATAAACGGAGGTTTAAGTTTTGTTTCTCTCGCGATAGGCCACGGAAAAGCTTCAACATCTTCTGGTCCGTCGAGAGAGGGGAGCAATTTGGTCCATTTTGCCGGGGCCCGTACCTCTCGGGGGGTGTAACTCGTATCAGCAATTCTCGAAATAGCAACCGCGATTCCAAAAAAACAGCGGCGTTATTCCTAACTGCTCTTCAAGAAATAGCAGCTGCTGTTTTAGAAATAGCGGCTGCTATTTTGGGAAATAGCAGTGTTTGTCTTGAGTTTTGAGCATTTCTTAACAATACAGTTATATTCGTTGGTTTTTTGTGTTAGTTTATTCAGTGATCATTTAATCAGTAATGTGACCTAATTTTTAAAAAAAGGCATATTATTATTTGGGAAGTCAATGAAGATAAACACAATATTTTGGAAAAGGCGTAACATTGGTAATGTGACATTTTTTGGAAAAGGCATATTATTATTTGGGAAGTCAATGAAGGAAAAAAATATTTTGAAAAGGCGTAATATTAGTAAAGTGACCTATTTTTTTCGAAAAGGCATATTATTAATTGGAAAGTCAATGAAGATAAACAACAAAATTTTTGGAAAAGGCGTAACATTATTACACTATTTTCAAAGTATAACTAACCTAACTCAAACCAAACGAAAAAAAACCCCTTAAAATCCTAACCCAACCCAACCTGACCTGACCTAATACTATTGAGTTCAAATAATCAACTTTAACCAAACCAAATTATCCGTATCTAACCTAGTTCTCTTTGAGTTCATATAACCCAGCCTACACCATAATAAATAACTATAGTTTTTCGCATCCCCGTTTTTCTGCTCTTTTGAGAACTACTGTAACGGTACGCCGCGTTTACGGTAACTGCTGTAACGGGTAAACTGTCATTTCGGGAAAACTGCTATTTAGGGAACCTCTGTTATAAGGACCGCTATTTAGGCAACCGCTAGTTTGGAACCCGCTCATACGGGAACCGGCCGGGCCTCGACCTTGGTTAATTCTAGTGGGTAATGGTTGTGAAAATATAAATATATATATAAATATAAAACTTAAAAATATATTTATCTTCAACTAGAGTTTAAACAGTAACAAGTTGGGAAAACCAAAATAAACCTCTCCGAGCCGAGGCGAATTTACTTTCTAATCTAAACACAGGTCCACCAGCCAGTGAGAAAAACCGGAAATACGTAGTTCAAATTGGCGGGATATTGCGAAGGTCATTAGTAAAGGTTTAATCGTTTAACATTTCCCTGTGTATCCTCATAATTCTAATATCTATCACTTAAGTGTGTATTTAACATTCAGCTCACTCTGAACTGTTAACACCTCTCGTAAGAGGACACGAAACAAGGTCAATTCTGGTTTAAATCTAGGGTATCTTATTTCATAGACCCAATCGCTTCAACACTTATAGAGAGTCGCAAGTATTAAAATCCATATCATGTAGTGAAGTTAAAAGTTGCGTTTACACTATACAGGGTGTTTTTGGAAAGTCTGGCACAAATTAACAGGCATGTTCCTTGGGTCAAAAGGAGACCGAAAGGTCCTATGACGTTTTGGGGTAAAGCACTCCGTTGCGACGTTACGGGCTCTCAAAAGTAAGCCGAAAAACAAGGAGATTTTGCAGACTTATAGGACTAGTATTGTGGTTTTGACCCAATTGTTTTCGATTATTGAGCATAAGGCAATGATCGAAATAAGTTCAAACCTTGTGGAAGACAATGAACGTGTTAAACGGCCAAAAGCGTTAATCCCTTTGTTTTTATTAATGATTGTAATTAAAGGTAAGGAAAGTAGCTCAGATATCGGTTACTTGTTTGTTTAGATGTACTGGTAACTGACCAGTCTTTTATTCTTTATTTGAATTGGACACATTACTTTTACAATAGTTCGAATGAACCCCTTAAGTTTTACAATATTAATTCGAATGAACCCCTTAAGTTTTACAATAATTCGAATGAACCCCTTAAATTTTACAATAAATCGAATCGAACCCATTAATTTTACAATAATTGGAATCGAACCCATTAATTTTACAATAATTGGAATCGAACCCATTAATTTTTCAATAATTGGAATCGAACCCATTAATTTTACAATAATTTGAATCGAACCCATAACATTTACAATAATTCGAATTGAACCCATTACATTTAAAATAATTCGAAATGAACCCATTACATTTACAATAATTCGAATTGAACCCATTACATTTACAATAATTCGAATCGAACCCATTACATTTACAATAATTCGATTTGAACCCATTACATTTACAATAATTCGAATTGAAGCCATTTTATTTACAATAAGTTCTCTCCTCGCTTGTTAAAGGAGTTTTCCTCCGTGGTCTAACCCGGTTTCTCCTTTCCATCAAAACTTGCAAAGGTTAACGGTAATAGTTAGTATAGGGCACTGAAGGTTAGCTGTGGCATAGGGGCTAGCCACCACCCCTCTATGCATTGTAAGGGTACCCACCTGTAAATAAGCCACAGGCTTAGTGTGGAAATCCCTTCGTAGACAAAGCTTAAATTATAATTATTATTATTATTATTATTATTATTATAATTCGAATTGAACCCATTACATTTACAATAATTCGAATTGAACCCATTACATTTACAATAATTCGAATGAACCGCATTACTTTTACAATAATTCGAATCGAACCCCATTACTTTTACAATAATTCGAATGAAACCCAATTACATTGTTCTACAAAAATTGTTCAAAATGGGCACCATCAACGTTTAAGCAAACTTGCGCGCGTACGTCATGAAGCACGTTAAGGTGCACTTGTTTAAGCCGTCTGTAAAAAACCAACAACTTCTGACGTTGAAAACTATCCTAATGTTTAGACCAACACAGCAGGGGGGAAATTCGAATTATTTTAAATGTAATGGGTTCAATTCGAATTATTGTAAATGTAATGGGTTCAATTCGAATTATTGTAAATGTAATGGGTTCAATTCGAATTATTGTAAATGTAATGGGTTCAATTCGAATTATTGTAAATGTAATGGGTTAAACTCGAATTATTGTAATTGTAATGGGTTCAATTCGAATTATTGTAAATGTAATGGGTTCAATTCGAATTATTGTAAATGTAATGGGTTCAATTCGAATTATTGTAAATGTAATGGGTTCAATTCGAATTATTGTAAATGTAATGGGTTCAATTCGAATTATTGTAAATGTAATGGGTTCAATTCGAATTATTGTAAATTGTGATGCTTAAAATATTTGACGGTTTTTCAATGAATATTTCAAAACAATCTATGATTGTCGCGACACATTTGCCAAAATTCTCCGGCATTGTGGCTTGAAAAATGTCTCTTTCAGGCCAAATGTTGTGTTTCATGAGGTTATACAATATATTTAGGGTGTTGTAAAATGTTCTACCAGAGGTTCGGGGGGATGTTAAACCTATAACCCAAATCTCAGTTTGTAGCAGACAACCTCAACTTCATTAGGTTGTTGAAAACCATCGAACTTAGAGTTTTTGCCTTTGAATAAATACGAATCAATTCTTTTTAATATTTTCAAAACTATCCTCTTACATTCTAATATAAAGGGTGTTTCTGGAAAGTCTGGCACAAATTAACAGGCATGTTCCTTGGGTCAAAAGGAGACCGAAAGGTCCTATGACGTTTTGGGGTAAAGCGCTCCGTTGCGAAGTTATGGGCTCTCAAAAGTAAGCCGAAAAACAAGGAGATTTTGCAGAATTATAGGACTAGAATTGTGGTTTTGACCCAATTGTTTTCGATTATTGAGCATAAGGCAATGATCGAAATAAGTTCAAACCTAGTGGAAGACAATGAACGTGTTAAACGGCCAAAACCGTAAATCCCTTCGTTTTTATTAATGATTGTAATTAAAGGTAAGGAAAGTAGCTGAGATATCGGTTACTTGTTTGTTCAGATGTACTGGTAACTGACTAGTCTTTTATTCTTTATTTGAATTAGACACATTACTTTTACAATAATTCGAATGAACCCCCATTACTTTTACAATATAGTAAAATTAAAGGGGTTCATTCGAATTATTGTAAAACTTAAGGGGTTCATTCGAATTAATATTGTAAAAGTAATGGGGTTCATTCAAATTATTGTAAAAGTAATGTGTCTAATTCAAATAAAGAATAAAAGACTGGTCAGTTACCAGTACATCTGAACAAACAAGTAACCGTTATCTGAGCTACTTTCCTTACCTTCAATTACAATCATTAATTAAAACAAAGGGATTAACGCTTTTGGCCGTTTAACATGTTCACGGTCTTCCACTAGGTTTGAACTTATTTCGACCATTGCCTTATGCTCAATAATCGAAAACAATTGGGTCATAACCACAATACTAGTGCTATAATTCTGCAAAATCTCCTTGTTTTTCGGCCTACTTTTGAGAGCCCATAACGTCGCAACGGAGCGCTTTACCCCAAAACGTCATAGGATCTTTCGGACTTCTTTTGATCCAAGGAACGTGCCTGTTAATTTGTGCCAGACTTTCCAGAAACACCCTGTATATCTAAACATGTATTAGACGCTAAAGTTAAAAAAAAGTCGTCATTCATGACAAACGTTTGTTCGTCAACTAACCCCAACTTCTTAGAGTAACGTTATTTTATACATAAAAAAAGATTGCCAATGGCTCGGTGGATTGGTCAGGATTCGAACTCATCACTTTTTGGTTATCACATTAGTAAACCCTGCCTTTACCCAATGAGCCATTGGCAATCTTACAAAACACTCCGTTGATTTTTCATCAAAACGTTAAAATTTTTAAACTTTTAAAGTCGTTACCCTTGAAACATCTACGTAGTTAGGTAATTAACCCGACCCGATTCCAATAAAAAAAGGACCACGCCCTGACTAGTTCGATCCGGATTCAAGCTTGTTTGAGGCAGTTATTATACAGGGTGTTTCTGGAAAGTCTGGCACAAATTAACAGGCACGTTCCTTGGATCAAAAGAAGTCCGAAAGATCCTATGACGTTTTGGGGTAAAGCGCTCCGTTGCGACGTTATGGGCTCTCAAAAGTAGGCCGAAAAACAAGGAGATTTTGCAGAATTATAGCACTAGTATTATGGTTATGACCCAATTGTTTTCGATTATTGAGCATAAGGCAATGGTCGAAATAAGTTCAAACCTAGTGGAAGACCGTGAACATGTTAAACGGCCAAAAGCGTTAATCCCTTTGTTTTAATTAATGATTGTAATTGAAGGTAAGGAAAGTAGCTCAGATAACGGTTACTTGTTTGTTCAGATGTACTGGTAACTGACCAGTCTTTTATTCTTTATTTGAATTAGACACATTACTTTTACAATAATTTGAATGAACCCCATTACTTTTACAATATTAATTCGAATGAACCCCTTAAGTTTTACAATAATTCGAATGAACCCCTTTAATTTTACTATATTGTAAAAGTAATGGGGGTTCATTCGAATTATTGTAAAAGTAATGTGTCTAATTCAAATAAAGAATAAAAGACTAGTCAGTTACCAGTACATCTGAACAAACAAGTAACCGATATCTCAGCTACTTTTCTTACCTTTAATTACAATCATTAATAAAAACGAAGGGATTTACGGTTTTGGCCGTTTAACACGTTCATTGTCTTCCACTAGGTTTGAACTTATTTCGATCATTGCCTTATGCTCAATAATCGAAAACAATTGGGTCAAAACCACAATTCTAGTCCTATAATTCTGCAAAATCTCCTTGTTTTTCGGCTTACTTTTGAGAGCCCATAACTTCGCAACGGAGCGCTTTACCCCAAAACGTCATAGGACCTTTCGGTCTCCTTTTGACCCAAGGAACATGCCTGTTAATTTGTGCCAGACTTTCCAGAAACACCCTTTATATTAGAATGTAAGAGGATAGTTTTGAAAATATTAAAAAGAATTGATTCGTATTTATTCAAAGGCAAAAACTCTAAGTTCGATGGTTTTCAACAACCTAATGAAGTTGAGGTTGTCTGCTACAAACTGAGATTTGGGTTATAGGTTTAACATCCCCCCGAACCTCTGGTAGAACATTTTACAACACCCTAAATATATTGTATAACCTCATGAAACACAACATTTGGCCTGAAAGAGACATTTTTCAAGCCACAATGCCGGAGAATTTTGGCAAATGTGTCGCGACAATCATAGATTGTTTTGAAATATTCATTGAAAAACCGTCAAATATTTTAAGCATCACAATTTACAATAATTCGAATTGAACCCATTACATTTACAATAATTCGAGTTTAACCCATTACATTTACAATAATTCGAATTGAACCCATTACATTTACAATAATTCGAATTGAACCCATTACATTTACAATAATTCGAATTAAACCCATTACATTTACAATAATTCGAATTGAACCCATTACATTTACAATAATTCGAATTGAACCCATTACATTTACAATAATTCGAATTGAACCCATTACATTTAAAATAATTCGAATTTCCCCCTGCTGTGTTGGTCTAAACATTAGGATAGTTTTCAACGTCAGAAGTTGTTGGTTTTTTACAGACGGCTTAAACAAGTGCACCTTAACGTGCTTCATGACGTACGCGCGCAAGTTTGCTTAAACGTTGATGGTGCCCATTTTGAACAATTTTTGTAGAACAATGTAATTGGGTTTCATTCGAATTATTGTAAAAGTAATGGGGTTCGATTCGAATTATTGTAAAAGTAATGCGGTTCATTCGAATTATTGTAAATGTAATGGGTTCAATTCGAATTATTGTAAATGTAATGGGTTCAATTCGAATTATAATAATAATAATAATAATAATAATAATTATAATTTAAGCTTTGTCTACGAAGGGATTTCCACACTAAGCCTGTGGCTTATTTACAGGTGGGTACCCTTACAATGCATAGAGGGGTGGTGGCTAGCCCCTATGCCACAGCTAACCTTCAGTGCCCTATACTAACTATTACCGTTAACCTTTGCAAGTTTTGATGGAAAGGAGAAACCGGGTTAGACCACGGAGGAAAACTCCTTTAACAAGCGAGGAGAGAACTTATTGTAAATAAAATGGCTTCAATTCGAATTATTGTAAATGTAATGGGTTCAAATCGAATTATTGTAAATGTAATGGGTTCGATTCGAATTATTGTAAATGTAATGGGTTCAATTCGAATTATTGTAAATGTAATGGGTTCATTTCGAATTATTGTAAATGTAATGGGTTCAATTCGAATTATTGTAAATGTTATGGGTTCGATTCAAATTATTGTAAAATTAATGGGTTCGATTCCAATTATTGAAAAATTAATGGGTTCGATTCCAATTATTGTAAAATTAATGGGTTCGATTCCAATTATTGTAAAATTAATGGGTTCGATTCGATTTATTGTAAAATTTAAGGGGTTCATTCGAATTATTGTAAAACTTAAGGGGTTCATTCGAATTAATATTTTAAAACTTAAGGGGTTCATTCGAACTATTGTAAAAGTAATGTGTCCAATTCAAATAAAGAATAAAAGACTGGTCAGTTACCAGTACATCTAAACAAACAAGTAACCGATATCTGAGCTACTTTCCTTACCTTTAATTACAATCATTAATAAAAACAAAGGGATTAACGCTTTTGGCCGTTTAACACGTTCATTGTCTTCCACAAGGTTTGAACTTATTTCGATCATTGCCTTATGCTCAATAATCGAAAACAATTGGGTCAAAACCACAATACTAGTCCTATAAGTCTGCAAAATCTCCTTGTTTTTCGGCTTACTTTTGAGAGCCCATAACGTCGCAACGGAGTGCTTTACCCCAAAACGTCATAGGACCTTTCGGTCTCCTTTTGACCCAAGGAACATGCCTGTTAATTTGTGCCAGACTTTCCAAAAACACCCTGTATATCCAAATAATACCCAGTCAAGTTTTAAAAATTATTTGCATCAGCCGTTAAACTTGAGTAGTAACTATGAAGTTGGGTTAGCGGAAATCATATTTCCAAACCACTGGGTGAATAAAAGCGAGGATTTTAACAAGTTTGAAATTCAGGTCGTAAGTGACTCAAATCGGGGCAATTACGCGGCTGTCCGTGAACCTATTGAATATTAAAAATTAGAGTTACCAGTCCAGCGCTATGGCAAAACCAAAGAGTACGAGCTTCCTCGAGATGTTGTCGATTTGTTAAATGATGATGTTAACAGCCACCCGTATTTGAAAGGCAAATTATCTTTTAAATTAGTTAATAAATATACAGAAGGGGCGCGAGGAAATCAACTAGATACTAATTTACCAGTTTACCTGCAAGTTTTAGGAGCTGAAAATATACTGTTTAAAATACCAGGTGATTCACCCCTAGCCACCTTATTCGAATTTAAGCAGAATAATTTCGAAAACGTCCCCTATATATCCAAACTACCTTTATCAAAGCATGCTAAAAATATAACTTTAAATTACACTACCAATTATGTGGAAATCGAAATTGAGAATGTTGGAGACAGTTTTAAAAAAAATTTGATTACAAGTACGTTCCTAAGGCCGCCATTAACAAACTATGAAGTTCCGCCAATAAGAAAAAAACCTCAACCAGAATATAAACCTCTACCGCCATCTATACCTATTTTACCGCGAACTACCCCCTTTTTGCCGATACCCATTGATCCAACTACGCCTGTAGTACCGATGCAACCACAGCCATCCAAAATAACTCCTCCGCCACCACCACCCAAAATAACGCTTCCAAAACAAACCTTCCCAGAGCCTGATCAGCCAAAACCCTACTATCCAGCATTTCCGAAAACTGACCCACCTAAAACGACCACTTCGCCATCAACTAACCCAACCCCTCGAAGTTCGACTAAACCGATACCTCCAAGTTCGGATAAACTAATACCTCCAAGCTCGACTAATTCAGCCCCTATTACAACGATTAAGCCAGCATCTACCACAACAACTAAGCTAACATCTACCACAACAACTAACCCAACATCTACTACAACAACAACAACTAGGCCAACCCCGTCTACTTCAGATCCCTCAAAGATTCTGACTACAGAGCCACCAAAGGCTGAACTACCAAAGTCGAAGCCGGAGACAACGAAGTCCGAACTACCAAAACCAAAGGCTGAACTACCAAAGTCGAAGCCGGAGACAACGAAGTCCGAACTACCAAAACCAAAGGCTGAACTACCAAAGTCGAAGCCGGAGACAACAAAGTCCGAACTACCAAAACCAAAGGCTGAACTACCAAAGTCGAAGCCGGAGACAACGAAGTCCGAACTACCAAAACCAAAGGCTGAACAACCAAAGTCGAAGCCGGAGCCAGATCCCCAGAAACTTCCAGATCACCCGAAAATTCCAACTCCAGACCCATTAAAGCCTGATCTACCGAAACCCGATCTATCAAAAACCACTACCTTTGAACCACTTACGCCTACCCCCTCGCCAACGGATGTTGAGGAAATAGATTTGTTTTCAGAGCCAATCGATCCGCCATCAAAAAAGCCCGAGCCAATTGATGAAAAACCCTTGTTTCCGCAACCGGTTGATCCGCCAGAGAAAAAATCCGAGCCAATTATCCCTGAAGAGCCAGAACCAATTAACCCTGAAGATTACGATAACTATAAGATATTGTTCTTACCGCAAACTTTTAGAGCCAGTAAAACGCCCGAGAAAAACGCCGAAGGGCTTTATCGAGCCGTAGCGCGTTCTTTAGAAAGTTTAGTATTTAAAAAAATTGCCGTAACATATCACACAATAGATAATTGGGGTGATGCTATCATGTATAATTTCAAAACACCGGAATGGATCGAAATTAAATTTTCTCCCCAACTAGCTAAATTACTCGATCTTGACCCCAATAAATACTACACAGGACTCAATCAATCTGGTCCTTTGAGCATGACGTTACAAGAATATACCATAAATGAAAACAATGCGTACCTAGAATATCGAGTCAATAGAACCATAAAGCGCTATACCGCTTGGGAAGAACCCTGGCTTTATTTCTTTTTTAAGGTGTCAGGTGAGTTTAGATCGACAGATGATTATAAGATCTATGAACAAATCGCTGAAGACCTCAAAATAACTGCGCAATTTTGACCCTTTAAGATTGCAACAGGCCGAATTTAGCGTTATTAAACAAGGAGCGGAACGTTATTTTAGAGTCTATTGTCCGGCAAAAATTGAAATGCTATTTCCAAAGGATATGCGGGATATATTAACTTTAGAAGCTGAATACGTTGGTGGGACGTTTCTATCCACTAAACCTTTAGAGCGTAATTTTACGCATTTCAAAACAACTAATGACACATTCGTAAATTATCGCGTTCATGACTCGCAAATGTATCTATTTACTAAGACTAATTTCACAAAAAATCAAAATACCCGCGAGCGAATATACCTGCGATTTGACGGCGACCGGGGCAGTAATTCCCTTCTCTTTACATTTAAAAATTATAAACCAGTTATTGGGGGTTCAAGAATATATGCCTCGCCAGTATTTTAAAATGTACATTCTCAAAACGGCGCTGGAAGATAGATACTATGTTCGTCTCGAAATAGAGCCAGGTGTTCGCGTATCGGTAGCTGGACCAATGGCCCAGTTATTTAACATTCCCGAAGAGGGAGAATTTTTTCAACACAGTCACTCGGGAGTAGCTCTGGTAAATCCCCGATTAAGATCAATAACCCTGACAGCGGCTAATAATTTTTGGACTAGCGAATACGATGTTGATAGATTTCCAGAAGACCCAAATATGGCTGACCAGCGGTATTTACCCGGGTCTCAAGCCAGACGAGTTGATAATTGCGCATGCGAGATTCCTCCCGGGGTATATTATCATATTAGCGATGTTTTAAGTGCAGTGGGGTGGCGTAGCGGTTAGCGCTTTCGCCTCGCAGCAAGAGGATCCCGGGTTCGATCCCGGACTGTGGCACCGGGTGAAAATCTGGGAACAAATCCTTCTGCGTAGAGTTTGCAAGTTCTCTCCCCGCTTGTTAAAGGAGTTTTCCTCCGCGGTCTAACCCGGTTTCTCCTTTCCATCAAAACTTGCAGAGGTTAACGGTAATAGTTAGTATAGGGCGCTGTCGGTTAGCTGTGGCATAGGGGCTAGCCACCACCCCTCTATGCATTGTAAAGGGACCCACCTGTAAACAAGCCACAGGCTTAGTGTGGATATCCCTTCATAGGCAAAGCTTAGATTATTATTATTATTATTATTATTATCGATCCGGCTACGGCTTTGGAAGACGCCAATATTAACAAGGAAGATAATGGTATTGGTCGTCGCGCTAAACGCGTGGCAAAATCAAAGACGTGCGATGTAATAGGTGAATTATTTTTGGATATGTTTAAAACGCCCAAATTCTTGCTAGATATTATCGAGGTGCGAATTAGACTTCATCGAAGCTCCTCGTATTTTGCTATTATTCACAATGAAACGGGCAAAAAGTATAAGATTGATTTAACGGAATGCACTTTGTTTACGCGCGAAATTGAGGTTAATCCCGAACTGCAGCTAGCTCACGCGCAGATGTTAAATTCGGGAATAAACGCTCGCTACGAAGTAAACTCTATTGTTATGAAAAATTTCTTAATAACCACCGGAACGCAAGATTTTATTAGGGACAGCTTGTTTACTGGACAATTACTCTCGCGAACTGTCGTGGCTTTCGTTACTAATAAAAAATTTGTAGGGGAAGCAACTTCTAACCCCCTGGATCTCCAACACTTCAAGCTCGATTTCATGCAATTCTCTTTAAATTCTCAAAATTACCCTGATATCCCCTTTACGCCTAATTTTGACGACAATCAATACGTTAGATGTTACAATTCTTTATTTGAGGGGCTCGAAATATTAGGTCTTGACAGAGGAAATATTATTTCTTACGATTTATATAAGAAAGGCTTTTTTGTCGTTGTTTTTGATTTGAGTAGAGAACATCTCGCTTCGTTAGGTCTAAATTCCATGCCCCAGACTGGTAACTTGCGATTATCGTTAAGATTTAGCTCTCCGCTAACCGAAAACGTCACGTGCATTGTCATGGCCGAATTTCCAAACAACCAATTAATTATATCTAAAAACAGAGAAATTATTTATAATCACCCCAACGTATAAAAGACTAAAGCTTTATAAATACAAAATCAGTCGCGCGTCAATATGCATCAAGTACACACCGTCACGCCAAAGCTAGACATTTGCGTCATTGAGTCAATTGAACCTAAAATTTTAATTCAAAGATCGGATACGCGTACAAAAACTACATTAAAACCTAACGCTTGGTACGCTTTGTTTCGGTTTCAAAATGAACTCACGTCTTTTTTGACGGAAAAATACCTCGTTATCATATTTGGTTGCCCGTCAAAGAGCGCATCAAGCTGGAATGCTTCGTCAATTCGAAAGATGAACGTATAATCGATCTTCGATACTATGAATGAGGCAGCGGCAGTCGTTATTTCCTCAACTTTAGTACCAGCGAAGGATTCAGCCTGAACAAAACAGGATGGCAGACATTGATTGATTTAAAGCCGCTGATTGACGAGGCTCTCAAGGCTAAAGGGATAGCTGTCTGTCGCATGCGCGAATTAATTTTAAACGAGCTCACCACCCCTTTGTTTGACGTCACTTCCACTTGCGCCAACGTCGAGTGTCGAAAACAATTATGCCACTCTCAAAGCTGCTCGGAATTTGACACAAATTTCAGCGATCGAGTCGAACGTAATTTGCACGAAGCGTTGCCTCAACTGGACCGAGAGAAAATTTTGCATCAATTTGAGACTGACCATGGATGGATTGAAGATCAAGGGGATATTTACGCTTATTTTGTCAACAGTTTTGCCGATTTAAAGAATGCCTTGATATATGGCTAGTAAAAAATGTACTGATATATAGTATTTGTTTAACTGATATTGTTTTTTATAAAATACCTTTGTGTGTATTAAATAAAGTTGTTTATTGGGAAACCATTTAGTCGTTATTTACACTTGTTAAGATATGGACGCTAAAATTAGAAAAATTTATTACGATGTGACTAACCCAGCCGCCTATGGATCGATAGCGAGGCTACAAAAGGCCTTACCGTACGTGCCAAAGCAAAATTAATCGCCTTTCTCGAGAAACAACCCGCCTACACGAAACACCGATTTCGGCGCTTCCGATTCAAAACCAATCAGGTGTACGCCTCGAGTATCGATGACGTTTTTCAAGCTGATCTGTTGGATTTACCGAAATTAAAACGTTTTAATAAAAATGTTCGTTATGTTTTGTGCGTCATTGACGTCTTAAGTCGCTATGGATGGACAGTACCTCTTAGAAACAAAACATCTGGCGAGGTTATCGAAGCTTTTAAAAAAATATTTCGAGAGAGGTTCCCTTTAAAAATATACACTGACTACGGTGGAGAATTTAGTTCGCGCAACTTTGATTCCTTCTTGTAACGTCACAATGTGCAAATACATTTTGCCTGGAGTCAGCATAAAGCCAGTCTAGCGGAACGTTTTATTAGAACAATCAAGGAACAAATTGCCCGGGTTATTACGGCCACGGGGAATAAAAATTACGTTAAATATTTACCTTTAATTACTCAAGCCAATAATGAACGGGTTCATTCAACAATTGGAATTTCACCGGCTCATGTTAATATAGATAACGAACCAATCATTTGGAATAAATTGTACGGGAAATCTAACGGAATTAATCGATACGCACCGACCTTTAAAGTTGGCGACCACGTCCGTCTCTCTATAGCTAGTCGGGTATTTAGAAAAACCAGCTCGGCGGCACGTTTACTGACGAAATATTTCGCGTTGTTGATGTCATACCAAGGTCACCACCCGTCTATCGCGTAGCGGATTTGAAAGGAGAGCAGATTCAAGGTGTCTTTTACGGTGCTGAACTACAAAAAGTCTCATTACCTGAGACGGGAGTTGTCAAGACTAAATTATGAAGACTTCGCAAATAAACGCTCTTTTAACTTGGGATAAAAGAACGCGACCCTCCTATTTAGGATGCTTTCCAGTAGATAAACTCCCCCCGCATCCAAAAAGACCCAAATTTTGCTTTATATTCAATAATGAAGCAGCTGGAGAGGCTGGAGAACATTGGATAGGAATATTTTGTAACCATGACACGGTAGAAATGTTTTGCACTTACGGAAAGTCGCCGCGATACTATAAAGTTAATTTAAAACGATACGGGAAACGAGTTGTTTACAATAAACAACAAATTCAACATCCATTTTTTCAACTGTGTGGTCTGCATTGTAGTCTGTACCTAGTTCTTCGCTGCGAAGGCGTGGCTAGAAAGACGATATTAGACACCATCTATGACCAGAATCTTAAACTTAACGATTATGTCGCTTTATTATATTTATCTTTACATTTAAAAAAACATGTACACAGATATTGTTCGAAATAAAAACAATTTTTTATTTGTCTTAATATTACATTTTTTATTAATCAATATCACGCCATTTCCCATGTCGTTTTCTCTGTTCGCCAGGTGGCAACAGTGGACCTAGGTTCTGAAGCTCATTTTTTTTCTTCCGAGGTTTTTTTTGTTTTTTTTTCTGTTTGGCGGAGACGCTATCAAACAGGTTTTTTATGTCTGTTAAATTGTCTGCTTCTGCTCTATTCTCCTGTTCATCGACGATTTCTTCTTGAAAAGCGTCGTCCGGATTTGCATAACCGACAGCCCCTTCTGTTTCTTCCTCTTTTTTCGGCGTAAAAAATGTCTTTTGCAAACGATTTGCCAAAACTTCAGCTTGCCGTTTTACCAGATCTCCAACATAGGTTGGTCCATATTGATGGTAAAATTCTTCTTGTGTTGGTGTCCCAACAGCCGTTTCGCTTTTAAAAACTTTTTGTCAAGGCTCGGTTCGTTTAGGCGTAGTGAAAGAACTGCCCGACGTGCTTGTTGTCGGTGATGACGTTGCAGAGCTCGGCCATGAAAATTGTTTTTTTCGCGGCGGCGTTTTAGGTGTGACCGATAATAGCAACGCGGTGCTAGTCGCCATTGCAGGTGTTACGACTTCAAATTTAGGTAAAGGAATTTGTTTCTCGATACTTAAATATTTCTTAAAGGCGTCTAAATATTTATATAATTTATCGTAGGCATTCAATGCCGATTTTAAAACATCCTCAATCTCTCGGTCCAAGACGGAATGTTCTTGGGCAGCTGTTGAAGTTACGGCGGTAGCCGGTACAAGTACCGTTTGTTTCATAGTTTAGCAGCTATGGCTTGGACAATTGAGGGCAAGATTGCGCCAAGTAGTGTCGTAAGAAAACCACCTGATAGCTGCAGGAGCAACTTTTTTTGCTTTTCTACGACAAGGTTTTTGATCCGAGTTGTCTAATAATTTTCTTGTACTTTGCTAGTTTTTTCTTACGGTCTTTACTCAAATAAATGCCCCCGCCCTTTAAATTCTAACAAATTGTCTGAATGCTCTTTAATTGAGGCGCGCTACTATTGTTTAAGAGGGTTCGCCGTTGTTTACAGCTAGTTTGACGCAAACTCTGTAAATTAGGGACAAATTTGGCAAACTTGGCTGAGGGACGCGCTACGACGAGTCGGGAGCGTTTTCCTGAACGACGTTTAACGCGCGGTTCCATTATTCAAATGACAATTAAATTTAATCGACATACACATACATAGGCGATTCGTGAGGTAGAACACGCTATCTTAATCGTAAGTTTTCCGGAGTTTCTTGTTTTAAATCAATTAACAAATAGCTATAGGGTTCTCTAGTGGCTAGTCTGTACGCGTCCGTAATACGCTTTGGATTATCTGGACTAATTTGTTGCGCTAAATATCTAATAGAGGCAACATCTCGAGGATTTTTCATTATTATAAAATAGGAAGAGTTTTGAGAAATTATCCGCGACTGACTACCCTTGGGAAACAGTTGTTGAGAAATAATGATGACCGTATACCCTACATGATGCGACGTCACGCACACTAAATCGGCAATATGAGCTTGCTTAAATAATTGACTAGCCAAATCGTCAAGTATC
Source organism: Phalangium opilio (assembly GCF_054372755.1). Lineage (NCBI taxonomy): Eukaryota > Metazoa > Arthropoda > Arachnida > Opiliones > Phalangiidae > Phalangium > Phalangium opilio. The sequence continues at coordinate 2,514,285 of NW_028324167.1, forward strand.
AGATAGGAATCGCGATGTGTTTCCCAAAAGTCCGGATCGGCGGGTGGCAATCCTTGAATAAATTGAATTCCCGTAATCAATTGTTTCAATTTTTCGTAGTTTGGTTGCCAGGCCGCGTAGCAGTAAATAACTTTTTTATGAGGTGGGTCAAACATAAGCTGATGATTTTGCAATAAATTACTAAAAAGGCTGCTTTTTCCCGCTTGCGTCGGCCCCACAATTAGAAACTGGGCTGGTGTTTGAAATTTTAAAGAATGCGAGACTGACTCGGTTGGATTCATTTCGAATAATAAACATTTATTAAAGTTGACATGTTATTTCTAATCATTAAACAACATATATTTATAAAATAAACAAAAATTATAAACAAAAATACAATAAACCCAAAAACCCTTAATAAACATAATTAAAAAAAATATAAAATATTTAAACAATATAAACAAAAACCGTCTACCCAGAAAATCCCCTATTAATTAATTGTTTTTTAAAAGTTTTTTTTCAAAGTCCGTAATCCGTTGCCGAAACCGTTGGGCATTCAGGAGGTCAAAGTTTACGCGAGACTCGGAGGGTAGGATGTAAACACGCACTACAGTAGCAAACACGACGGATGGATGCGCACGCGCACTTTTTCGTTTCCCGACCGCTCTTCGTTGGTGGTTGGGCACGTTTGGAGGTCGCAAACATCCGTGCCCTCGCTGGTCGGGAAGTCGGGAAACCCCTGACGCAGTGGTTTGTTGTTGCACGGTTTCCTGGAAACCATCGGACACGATGGACTGTGCTTCCGATGTTCCCTCGATGGATGGTCCGTGCAACGCCACTGGTACAAGGCAATACCGCAAAAGGCGCAGCGCGTCGTCTGTGTTTCTACATCTGCAAGATAGAAACCGTCTTTGGCAAGATTCCCACAAACCCTCAAAAGTATGTCTCCGCCTGGCCTCGTAATTTATGCGAAAGAGATGTTGAAGCGGGTGTTGCCTCTTTGAAACCGTACGGACGACTGGTTCGCAAATCGGCGTTCAACAATCTCTTATTCGAGGTTTTGCGAAATCTTTTGGTGATTTTAACGGCCTCTAGCTGCAGCTTGTATTTATCCCGTTTAAAATTAAAAGGGACATTTACTGTAACTTCCTTTTCCGGATTCATCGCCACACTTTCAAAGGTTTCAAAGTCAAGTTTTTCCAGATTCTCTCGGTTTAATTTTTTTGGCTTCTTTTCCTTTGCTAGTGCGTAACGAGTAACTTTTGGCGCCGGTACTACAAAAGGAAATTATATAATCACCGCCGAGTTCGTCCACCCAGCAACCAATATGATTGCCAGTCGGTATGTCAAACTCTCCCGGTAGATGGCGGTAGATTATCGAGTCGGTGTCACAATACAAGGCTGCGCGGTCTAATTGAAGCAGCATCTTGTTCAATTCGAGTCGCCCGTAGCACGAGACAAAGCTACCCACGATGGCCGACCCCAGTTTATAGTTCGAAACGTAATCGCTTTTGGCTTTGTACGATAAGAGAGCGATCGACTCCGTGATTGGCCGTAAGTCGACTAACTCCAGAGTGTAATCGCTCGCGTATCGTATCAATTCGTAATAATTGTTGATAAAGATGCTGCGATTCATTCCCGTATTCAGAGCCATGCGACCCCAAAGAGAATTTAAATTAATTTTAGCGATATTACGCAGAGAAGGATTTGATTGAATATCCGCTACGGTCAGCGAAAGCTTTTCATTCGTGTTTATATCGGCGATATACGCTTCTTTTTGCAGAGGCGTTTGCGCGTGAGCGGGAAATCCGGAATTCTTCACCTTCAAGGCGATAAAATCAGTCATGTACTGCGCGAAGAAGTATTCCGTTTTTGGATAATGGTAAACTTCGAATATATCGAGGAGTTTATAATCATGCTCCATAGCGGCAGAGACTTCTACCGTAGGCCAGACTGATTCGAAAGCCCGTTCATTGACAGTGTGGTCGCAGATTTCCGCTCGCAATTCTAAACACGTGCGACAGAGGGCGTAAGCTAATTTACCACCGCTGCGAAAGGGAATTAAGGGGATGTGGAGATCTTGGGGAGCCAGCAAACGACAACTCATAACGCCAAAATACCATCCTGGCGATTTGTCAAAATCTCTGTTATAGATAATGGGGTGGCCGCTAGGGTACGGACAATCGCGACAAACTTTCGGGTACAAAGAAATAATATCCTTGTAGAAAATTTTCTCGTCGCCTTGCACGTGGCAGTTAAGAACAAAATTTTCCGTTCGTCCCCCATAGAGAGCGCTACGGGCTGATATTTGAGGTCGAAAAGTTAAACTTTTGCAGAAAGCCTTTGCTTCAGCGTTTTCTTTTAAAAGCTTAGCAAATTGACACTCAAAGATGGAGGTATATTCATAGCCGACCATCTTCTCTTTAATAAACAGCTCTCTATCTAGAGTCCGTTCGTACAGAAATCTGTTTCTGGCTTTGAGTTGGGTATTGTAGGCATTAGGTTTTTGGCATGGACAACCGTGAAAGTAGCAACCGTGAAAATCGTAAAATTTGGGCGGAGTTTCACTATAGCCGTCAACTAAATAGCGACCCACCCGATATTCACCCCCATAGCTTAAAGCCGTTCGCAATTTTATATCCTCTGTTTTTTCCACCCAAGCGAGATATTTTAAGCTAATCTGACTGTGATTTAATTTTGCGTTATAGCCGTTAGAAGGAACAATGCCCATGCTGTAAGGTTTATAGTAATTGTTAAGATAGATAGTGGTTAAATCACCCGCCAAAGTAATATTTTTTAAGCAAAAAGGGTCTAATTTTGTTAGATCAACGTAAATTTTTCTAAAAGCTTCGACGCCTTGTCTAGGGACTCGGACATCTTGAATGCAATATTTAATAAGCTCCTCTTTGATGTTAAAATAGATCCTTCCATTGACGCGTACCAAGTTTGAAAATCCCGATAATCATTGGCCTTCATTTGAGCCACGTTAAAGTACGAAGTCTCAGGGATGACGCCAATGTAATTGAGATTTTCTTCGGTATGAAAATCAAATGGAAAGAATCCTTTCGCCACATCGCCGAGGTTAAACATGCTGGTGAAGTTACGCAAAGGCTGACTAATATAATTAAAGCTATCGAGAAATCTAATTTGCGGTCCCTCGAGATGAATCATCAAAATTTTACTGCCGTCAAAGATAACGGCAGGTGTGACGTGTCTATGAACTAGAGCGTTAAGAATTAAGAAGTTATCAAAAGCTTTCGCGTAATGAGCTACTACTTGCGTGTTAGTAAAGCGCGGTTGATACGTTTTACGTTTTTGTCCAGTTAAAACTACCTGCTCTACGCTAAATAAATAATTTAAAAATTGCTCGACGCAATTGGCACAGGGGCCAGGAAAAAAGTAGCGGTGGCATTCGTCGCAACGTTTTAAAACGTCCTCGTTGGTTAAATGAAAAGCTTCTCCTTGCCACCGAAAACATATATAGGGTTTTGTATCCTCGGGGTATTTATGCTCTTTTAACAATTCGTATTTGTAAAAAGATTTCAAGCATAAATCGCAAGAAATACAACCGCCCAACATGCCGTGCCAAAATTTCGCGGGGTGGATATGGTCGCCAATTTTTAATAGATAGATAAATTTAGGAGCTTGGGGTCCTTTGAAAAATATGGTAAAATTATTCGCAGCTTCAACTATTACGATCCGATAATGGGGAGCTAAATAATTTTGAAATTTTTGAATATCTTCTAGAGTAACGTAACCCTCGGGGACTCCGGCTTTTCAGTGCAAGATTTTTGCAATATTACCCACAAGGGTGCTATTACGTTTCAGTTTTTCAAAATTGTTCTGGTTAAAGGGCGAACCTTGCTTATTTTGTTGATAAAAATTGCGATCGGCCATCTCTTTACCCAAAACTAAACTCCGAGCAAAACAGAGGTTATCATTGTTCTCCATAAAAATAAATTGGTTATTTTGTTTAACGAAATAATCCAAATTAACCAACGTTCTATTTTTAATGGATTTATAATAAGTCCCTATATTTGCATCCAAGTTTAGAAAAATTATGTCAAACTGAAAATCTTCCCCATTAAAGACAAAGTCCCGGCTAGATCGCGTTACTCAATAGATTGTGCGCATAATTCACTTACTAGTGAATTTGTCAATTTTTATAAATTTAATATTTACGGGGGTTGTCAATAAGGGGGAGCTTAAAACAAATCGAACTCGATTATACCCGGGGTTCTCGGTTACTAATTTGCGTATAACTTCGTCGAGAATTTTTCGAAAAATTCGAAAATAATCTCTTGTTGGGATGTCTTCCAGATTTTTGAAAGCTATACGCAAATCGATTTGTTTACAGAGCCACTTGCGACTCGTTTTGTCTATTTGCCGCTTAATTGTGTAGTACCGTTTTACCTGGGCGTGTTCCTCCCTCTCACTACCCTCCGAGTCGCTGCCGCTGCTGCTGCTCGAACTCATTTTTTAAATCTCTATCAGAAATAAAAAAAATTAGAACAAAATTTTGGTTTGTAAATTTATTGTTAATAAGATACTTACTTTGCTGGGCGGCTGCTGTTTGGCTTCTTCGTCTTGTTTGACGACCTCAACAAGCTTCTTGAAGGCGTTAAGGAATTTAACGCCTTCTTTGTTGTTTTTTTAAGACTGTCTTCAGTCTTTTGTGATCGCACTCCCAGACCTTATCAGTCTGGGAGTTTCTAATGTCCGGAAACTTACAGACCGCGACGTCTACGTAAAAATCCCCCTGGCGTGGGGGGACTTTTGTCTCGAAGTACTGCCCTTCTTTTCTGAGGCGAAAGGAGCCCTCAATACCACTGGACCCAACGATGTTTTTCTGCAGGACTTCCTGCACAAATAACTCGTCGTCCGAGTCTATCAGTATCTCCGGGGCAGCCGGTGTTAGAAAATGGCCTAAGGAATGACGACCGCTACTCGGTCCTGGTCGAGCACCGGGAGACGTTGACGGTGAATCGATAAGTGACTGGGAGAGGGACTGTGATTCCTGATACTTGTTCATTGTTGATAGTTCGATTGTGAAAATCCAATGCCCATGCTCGAGCTTTTATACCAAAATCTCAGGGCCATTTTTTTAGAATACAGGCCCAGACATGTTTTTTTTTATAACACAACCTTATTCTATTCTTATTAAGAGTTTAAAAAAAAATAATTATGTCTGATACGCTATTTTTTAATTTAACCTAAAATACATTTTTTTATTGCGGAGTTGATACTAAAGATTAAAGAGGACATTAATATATCTATCTATATAAAAAATAACCTCTATAGTTTAATATTAATATACATTTATTTAGATTTAAATCATGTTAAAAAACAATTTCCGTCCCTCTAAAAGTAATTAGTTTTAACCTTAACTAATAAATTGTTTTTACCTCTCCGTGTGACGTAGTCCAGGAGAGGTTCTGTAACGGCCGTGTCTGTGTGTGTGTCTGTGTGTGTGTGTGTGTGTGTGTGTCTGTGTGTCTGTCCGTTGTTACACCCACGTGACCGCGTTCGCAATTTGCGTATCGGAGCAAACGTGTTCCCAATTTCCGGACCGCATTGACAGGTCACAGAAATTTAGAAAATTGTATTTCTCTCCGTTGGCTACTCTATACTTGAGTTCTCACACCACCATGTTTGGTCTTCGTCCATCCCTCATGGTCACCAGTCTGTACATACTGGCTTCTAATCACCACCATCTACTGGTCTTCGTCCATCCCACATGGACACCAGTCTGTACATACTGGCTTCTAATCACCACCATCTTCTGGTCTTCGTCCATTCCACTTGGACACCAGTTTGTACATACTGGCTCCTAAACACCACCATCCACTGGTCTTCCGTCAACTCCACATAGACACCAATCTGTATCATTGGCTTCTAACACCACCATCCACTGGTCTTCCGTCTATTCCACATAGACACCAATCTGTATCATTGGCTTCTACTCCATTATCATCGTTTGGTTTTAGGATATACGCGGCGATCAGCTAGGGTTTCGAGAAACGTCTAGCCTCCCTAAGGTGGGATCGCCACCAAAGGTTTTCGCAATTGCGCTTTTTCCTTACTATTATAATGGAAACGAATCGTATATATACCCCATAATTTGAAGAAAGTGGGCAAGAGGGGTACCCTTCACTTTAAACGTCAATATTAGCAAAGTTTGAGATGATAATAGGTATAACTTTATTTTAAACGATTTAACTATTATTAATGTTAATTATTGAAGATTAAAATAATTAAAAATAATTATATTTATTTAAATATTAAAGATAAACCTCTCGTGCAAAGAGAGAGATTATCATCGCCTCCTATATCTGCCAAGGCCCGTGCATGCGATATATTTCATTCATTGCCTCCTATCTATCAAGGCCCGTGCATTGCGATATATTTTTCAAAACAACAACCTAAATGGGAAGCTCCTCTCAGAAACATAATAATTTCTTTTCTCTGTATATGAAATGAAAATATGGATAATATTGCGCTCCTTCTTTAATGGTATCAATCCTTGCCTGTCTATTAATATTTTACGAAGTAGTAATACGGTTTTAGCGAAGTCTAGAGAGGATAAACATAAGCGAGATTGTTTCGGAAAAAAAATACTGCTTCCACTAATGGGTTTATACTCCTTGTTACTCTTGTTGTCTGTGTGTGTCCGTCCATTGTTACACTAGTGCGTCGCGTTAGCAGTTAGCCTTGTGTTTATGTGTTAAGAAATCATACAGAACCTTAATATTCCCTTTTTCCATAATATAAAGTGAATATGTGGAAGTATTTTTCGTAATTATGATGCATTTAGTACTTTTGTAGCTTTAAAGCTCTGTTTCATTTTGATATTCCAAAGATTTTTTTTAAAATTGTTATTTGAAATGGCTGTTTATATATTGCTTAAGCTATACTACATCTGTATATAGAATAATCCTTGGTTTAGTGATTTCATGAAGAAAACTAAGACCTAGATTCCGGCGCGTATAACAAGTATTATCCGCAATAGGCTTAGTGAAACAAAGAGTAAATAATTGAGGCCTGAGGTGAAGTTACTGAAGTAAACTCTTGGCTTTGATTTTCGTGTCTGAAATGAAGAGACATCAACGGTTCAGAGTGAGCCGAAAGTTAAATACACTCTTAAATAATAATAATAAGGTTAGTAAAAGGGCTAATGGTAAACGGGTATTAACTACAGACTTATTATTCTCTTTATGGTGCGCATTGACTATTAGTGCGTCTAGCTACAATTTAGCTTTGTTGTTATTTAATGTTAACATTCATGTTGGCAAACTAAGAATATTGTTGAGGTGAGACGAGACGATAGTGTTTACACTGCAAACCAGTTGTGAATGTAGCTTTCAGAATATAGGGTAAACAGCTGAAGCGTAGACTTCATTTCCTGTTCTTTTCCCCATTGACTTATTTCCATGTCTCCAAGATTTATCCTTATTGGATGTAAAATGTCGTCTGCTTTACTGTACATTCGCTATGTTTGGAATAATGCTTCAATATTTCGTAAATTTTTACTTCAAAAAAGTGAAATAATTCCATATCTAGGTAAATACGTTTGTAGTAGTAGACCTCTTGACACGGAGAGGTAATATTTTGGTTTTCCCAACTTGTTCTTATATAAAGCGATCCCGTGAGAATTATTCAAATTTAATTATTCGAAACACACCCAAACAAGCTTTTGCATACGAATAATATTTGTCCCCTCAGGCTTCTATCAAAGTAACTCTTTTTTAACCTTCGCTAAAGGGTTTTTTATATAACACGATCTCGTTTGAATTATTTAAAACACGCCTAGACAACTTTTTTGCATACGAAAAAAAAACTTAGACCTCGGAGAGATTTTGTAATTTTATGCCTATATATCTAATTAACTTTTTGCTATTTATTGAATTTTAAGAATCTTGAAAGTATTGGCTAGACACTATTAGATTTGACCTCGCTAATTTAGTATATAAGCCCCGTGTTTCAAAATGAAAGTTATCACTTGTTTTCTAAAGACTTCAACAGTACCTCTTTAAAATGTCTTTTTCCAACGCCTCTCGTTTGCCCTGCCTGCCTGTCATCAAAATCCATCCGGCAGCGCTTACTCCCCGTCGTGCCACTCCCCAGTCGGCCGGACTGGACTTGTATTGTCCAGTCGATACCGTAATTGATCCTCACTGTATCAAAATTGTGTCGACTGGGTTAGGCGTTATGCAGCCGGCGGACAGCTACGGTCGCATTGTTGGCCGTAGCAGCTTGACGGCCCAAGGGCTTTTTGTCGCCGAGGGGACGATAGGTATGTTTATTAGTTATTTTATAAGGCCCAAAAATATAATATTTCTTAACAATAATAGACGCCGACTATGGGGACCCCTAAAAGTGGTCATTGCCAACGTCAAGGACACCGCCTACACTGTTCGGCGTGGCGATAGAGTCGCCCAATTGATAGTTACGCCGGTTATATTGCTAAGACCGGTGGAAGCGGCGGTAAATATTTTCAAGTTTTTTAATTTAGGTTTCAACATGTAACACATTTTTTATGTTGTTTCTAGAGTCTAACCCCTACATCACGTGGCAGGGGGGGGGTTCGGCTCGACCGGTGTTTAGTCTTTTTAAATGGTGGTGGGATTATTTTTTCATGTAACTAGTTTTGTTTTATATATTTTTGTTATTTTGTATTAATCTTTTGTATATTATAATATCATGTGTTATTAAAAATCTTTATTCGTATATTTGTTATTCTTTTCAGACTTATAATAATAGGCTTATTTTCTAACTCCGCCTTAATTAACCTATCCAATGATATTATCTCTTTACTTACGCTCCGACTAATAAGACAAGTATGAACCAATTAAAACTGCCGCTTAACTCGCTAGTATGTTACATATAGCACGTACTACCTATTTAAATATCATTTACTATCGTAACAGACTTAATATGCTGTGCCTCATTTTCTTTTTTGTTTACGGGTTAATAGTCAACGTTTTGTTAACTCTTTACGAAATTGAGCGGCGAAGCAGAAAACAATTGGAAAATAAACCACGACGCCGTCCTACTGATCTCCCTTCCGAGTCAAATAACGATACGGGGTCAACGTGAAAAATTAACTCATTAAAACATGTATGTTTATCTCTGCTAGTTGTTGACTATTTTGTAATATATATTTTGTATTTATTTATTACACATATCTGTACAGCTTATAAAAAGTAAATATCTGATGTCTTAAAATCTGTGTTTTTATTAACTTTAGGCCTACAGAAAGCTGCCGCCGTATTCTGCAGGCTTAGCCTTCCGCGCCCACTTGGATTCTCGTCGCTCATTGGTCCGTAAAGGAACTGGATTCTGGCTTCTTATTGGCGGCTTAGGTTTCGACTTTCAAGACGAAATTGAATTGCGGATGTCCACCAAATTTGAAATACGGTTTTTCGATTGGTAAATCGTTCAGCGTCATCAATCGGTTAACTCACCGGTGCTTTTGGTTTAGTTTCTGAGGCTGAACGTAGCAGACTACACTTCATCATTGTTAGAGGCGACTTGGGTACACCGGTATGGTTAATATTTTGCTAAGAACGGATGCCTATTTAAACTTTTTGAACAGGTATGCTTTTATTTTATCAATTGCAAATTATCTGTGACAATATAGTTGAATAAAAGTAAACGTTCATTTATAGTGTAAGACGTTTCAGCTCGTGATCGAAAATTATTTCAACCAAGGCTTAGGTGTTATGTAAGTTTAATCATTAATGTGACTTCATTTATCGTTCTGCTTAGGTGTTATGTAAGTTTAATCATTAATGTGACTTCATTTATCGTTCTGCGTCGTTATTAAATAACATGAGCATCGAATGAGCCAACTGACCATTATTAAAGCCATTCAATTCTCATAATAATTATATAATTAATGCAATATAGAATATTAATTATAGTATATAATATTATCCTACTGATATGCTGAAGTGGGTTCACTCAAGGGTAATGAGACAGAAACGTCATTCAGTATAACCATTCAAAGTATCACAGCCCCATAGGCAATCCTACCCCAATGGGATACCATTGACTGTACGTGTGATATAATCAAAGAAAGACATTATGATAGATGGGTTTAAAAGTAAATGTTGCAGTACGTTCAACTGGTAAATATGGTTAATGAAGTGTCTAACAATATAAATGAGTTTTTGTTGTGCTAAAGATTTGGGATAAAACAGTGGTATAATTGACAGTGTCACACGAATGGGCTACTACAGTCAATATTGATAACGTCCACGCTTCAATCTATAATACATACTTGAAATTGTTATAATTAACATCAAATACCATGTATTTACCACTTTATTTAGAAAATATTACAAAAATTTAATAATGTTTTAAGGCTTCACAAAGGTTTGATCTTAATATACAGGATTTGCACATCTGGAGGAATCATACCATTTACACCAGGAGGACAGAAACCCGTCTCTTTTTGTCCTCCATGCAGCCCGGCCTTCTGGTGTAAGTTTCATTTATGCTCCATTTGTGTAAACTATCTATATACAGGATTTGCTGCTACTTAATGTCACCTCAAATGAAGTAACATCAGCCTGCTTGTGTTTGAAGGTACATTTGGATGCAAAATGTTATAAATAAACAATTGTATGACAACGGCAAAAATTTGCTCTCTTGTCATGAGAGTAGCGACAACGTTTCTTCATAAACTGGTCAAAATAAAGCAATATGTTCTGAAATATCGTTCTGTATAAATTTATTATAATTTTAATTTTAAATTAGATTTTTGGTAGAAAGTATGAATAAAACTGATTGAAGCCAACATATTACAAGAAGCTTCCTGTTTCGCCTTTTTCGTTTGCCAAATTGACCATTTAGGCAAATCTTAGATTTAAGTGATAGTAGAGTGTAAGTTTGCCTAATATAGAAGTGTGTCGTCTTTATATGTGAAACTGGAGAAGCTACATCGTCAGTTAAATCGTTAGTTCAAAAGCCAAAATAAGTTGAACGCAATCAATAAGATACGTTTCATTCAAGGTTATACCATAGAGTGTGCGACACTATCGAAACAGGGTGAAGTCTTAATGGTGTCCTTTCGTTCTAGCATTTATATGTCGAATGTCATTCATGTAATTGGTAATCTTCACGATATGTATCACTTATTATTGGTACAAGTACGTGTATTGATATTCGATCAAGGTACTCGATACCAACAATTAGTACTCATCCAGGACTAACAGAAATTAGAAATGCCAAGATTAAACCCGGGAATTATAACCGAAAATCTATTGTTTTAGGCTTCTTCAACCTACAGCAGCGTTTTTACGCTCGTTTTTCTCAGCTTATTACTTGGTGACATGATACATTCTACCCGTGAACTGGAATGGTATATCAGAACAGTTACGTCTTCAATTTCTGTGCATTGGAATCTCTCTTTCATAAAGACAAATAGGCTCTCTAAAGCCTAACCAGTGTATTGCGCACAATATATCTTAGATAGTCTTGCATGGTTCAGCTACACACGCCCCGTTTAATGATAAAACACCTCTGCTACAAGGTTTTTGACGACAATGCTATATTTTATTAAAGATTGTGAAGTTATATTATTAAAATGTAAAATTATACTTCGTCTACCATAAAGTGCACTATCGTTACACATTAAATACTTGAATAAACTTCCATTCCAGAGTCATGTTACCGAGATACAGTACACTAACCCTAAACATGTGGGAATTGGGGAAAATAGTCTGCTATTTGAAGGTTCACGAAATAGATGGCGTAAAGAACCTAAACATAGAGGTTAAAGGTTATTGCACTGACCTTTGACGATAACCGACACAAAATGCTGACATTACACCGTACGTTCAGTGTCAATTGAAAAGCTAACTGAACTGAACCACTATCTTTCCTTGCTTGCATGAACATCCAATCTCAGCCCAGAATCCAATTTCGCCTCGAAACCTAAGCCACCAATCAAAAGCCAGAATCCAGTTCTCCATGGACCAATGAGCGACGAGAATCCAAGTGGGCGCGGAAGGCTAAGCCTGCAGAATACGGCGGCAGGTTCGGGCCAGCAAGCTAAGGATGACGTCAAGGTTGAATATAGCTTTTAGTTTTGGTTTAAGTTAAGAAGGTGATGTCATGAAACTAACAGGCAGGAGCTCGGGCTAGTCCAGACTTGTCTGGAAAGTTTGGTTTGAGTCTGGTGGATGAGGGTCTGGCCGCCATCTTGGGGTGGCGGCCATCTTGGATCTCTGCGAATCTGTACAGTCCCTACTACTATAGCAGACGATGTTTTTGGTGGACTATATCTGGCACCAAAGTCTGCTCGGAATTTTTTTTTTGTAATAACGGACTAACGGTGGATACTGAGGTTCGTCTTATCCGATCGCGACATAAATATACACAATATAATTAATTACTTTATTCAAACAGCTGTAACCGTTGGTATTAAGATAAAACTTCATTTTGTGACTTCAACCCACTAAATAGTCAATACCCAGGTAAGCCAAGGCTTAATTAACAATCTGTGCCCACTGGAATGATTGGGGTCGGGTTTTCAAAAGATGAAAGCAAGGTTTTAAAAGATGCCGAAACACAATGTTATAAATGTGTTTTAGGGCCAAAATATTCCTTATTTCTTTTGAATTAATTGACTGCTACAAGAGGTTGGAAACGAAATCACCGTCTCTTACTTTTTGGGTTTTAAAAGATCGTGAGTGATTTCTTTTCCCAACCTCTTGTAGCTATCATTTAATTCAAGAAGAAATTTAGAAAAAAATTGGCACTGAAACACATTTTAGTTTTTTAATAGTGTACATACGTTACTCGCTGGGTTTTTCATTATCAATTTTAGTCCCAAAAAAGATTAAAAAGCCGTTGAAATCCATTTTTAAACTCTAATACTCGTTAAGCCTAGGCTAATTATAAGCAGACGATGCGTATTTTTAAAAAGAGTTTCCAGACGCGATTTCCCAGATCTCCTTTCGAGACTTTGCAGCCACGCTATTGGTTGGAAAATAAAGCTCAAATTTCCTACGAGTGGTGGCACTGGCGTAATGATTTTGGTTAATAACCGTGACGTAAGCGGGTGCCATTGCCCTCTATATTGTGGAAGCTAGCGTCCAAGACTCCTTTGTCATCTGCTCCTGGTTCTCGTTGTATAAGGACCTGAACAAGGTATAAAGTGCTCAACAGTCAACGTGCTTTAATAGACGATATAGAGACTTCAAAAAAAAAAAACTACCATAAATTTGCGACAGAAAGGTAATTTATCCGTTAATTAATCGGTAATATATAGTTAATTTATCCGGCAATTTATAGGTAATTTATCCGGTAAATCATCGATAATTCGTAAGTAATTTATCCGGTAACTCCTCGGTAATTTATCCGGTAACTCATCGGTAATTTATCCGGTAATTCATCGGTAATTTATCCGATAATTAATCGGTAATGTATAGTTAATTTATCCGGCAATTTATAGGTATTTTATCCCGTAAATCATCGATAATTCATAAGTAATTTATCCGGTAATTCATCGGTAATTTATCCGGTAATTCATCGGTAATTTATCCGGTAAATCATCAGTAATTCATAAGTAATTTATCCGGTAATTTATCGGTAATTTATCCGGTAAATCATCAGTAATTCATAGGATGATTTAGGGATCCGCGACATTTAGGCGTCGAGACATTTACGTGACAAAACCTTTTCCACTATTTCTTCTAAAAATCCGTAATGACCTCTCAATTTGGCAACCCGTGTTTTGTCACTGTGCGTCACGGCATGACTATGTTCGCAATCCCCATTAAAGGACACGAAAACGTACCTGATTTTACAAAACATATCCTAAAATAATAAAAAAAACATACCCTAAACTAAGTTTTGAAGTCAATGAATATAAACAACAATAGTTTGGAAAAGGCATATTATTTTGAGAAGTCAAAGAAGATAAACAATAATTTGGAAAAGGCATATTATTTTGGGAAGTCAATGAAAATTAACAACAATATTTTGGAAAAGGCATTAATTTTGGGAAGTCAAAGAAGGTAAACAACAATATCTTGGAAAAGGCATATTATTTTGGGAAGTCAATGAAGATAAACAACAATATTTTGGAAAAGGCAAAATATTCTGGGAAGTCAATGATGATAAACAACAATATCTTGGAAAAGGCATATTATTTTGAGAAGTCAAAGAAGATAAACAATAATTTGGAAAAGGCATATTATTTTGGGAAGTCAATGAAAATTAACAACAATATTTTGGAAAAGGCATTAATTTTGGGAAGTCAAAGAAGGTAAACAACAATATCTTGGAAAAGGCATATTATTTTGGGAAGTCAATGAAGATAAACAACAATATTTTGGAAAAGGCAAAATATTCTGGGAAGTCAATGATGATAAACAACAATATCTTGGAAAAGGCATATTATTTTTCGAAGCCAAAGAAGATAAACAATAATTTGGAAAAGGCATATTATTTTGGGAAGTCAATGAAGATAAACAACAATATTATGGAAAAGGCATATTATTTTGGGAAGTTAATGAAGATAAACAACAATATTTTGGGTAAAGGCATATTATTTTGGGAAGTCAATGAAGATAAACAAAGATATTTTGGAAAAGGCATAAATTATTTTGGGAAGTCAATGAAGATAAACAACAACATGGTTGAACTCTGATGTCAGTTGAATAAAAAGTATATAAGCCTAAATGTACTGGTTTTGTTCCTTTATTAAATATCTCAGATCTTTCACGAACATTTTACGGCAATGTCGCGGCGCCTAATTGTCTCGGCGCCTAAATGTCTCGGTGCCAAATTGTTGCGGAGCCTAAATGTCTCGGTGCCAAAATTGTCGCTGAGCCTAAATGTCGCGGCACCAAATTGTCGCGGAGCTTAACTGTCCCGGCGCCTAAGTGGCGGTGCCTAAATGACCGGCGCCTAAATGTCGCGGAGCCTAAATGTCTCGGTGCCAAATGGTCGCAGAGCCTAAATGTCTCGATGCCTAATTGTCGCGGAGCCTAAATGTCTCGGTGCCAAATTGTCGCGGAGCCTAAATTTCGCGGCACCTAACTGTCCCGGCGCCTAAGTGGCGGTGCCTAAATGACCGGCGCCTAAATGTCGCGGAGCCTAAATGTCTCGGTGCCAAATGGTCGCGGAGCCTAAATGTCTGGATGCCTAATTGTCGCGGAGCCTAAATGTCTCGGTGCCAAATTGTCGCGGAGCCTAAATTTCGCGGCACCTAACTGTCCCGGCGCCTAAGTGGCGGTGCCTAAATGACCGGCGCCTAAATGTCGGGGCCCGTTCCGCTTCAAAACGCATTGTACATCCTTTTAAAGAAAATGGATAGATTTTGACGCGCTCCCACAGCAGTTCAAGAAAATGGGGAAGTTCCAAGTAAATATCCACATATTTATTATGGGACTCAAAATTTTAATTAATGGTTTAGAGTTAATTTAAAACGTATTTCAGAATGCAAATCTGTTTTCCGGACGGTAGCGGCCTTCTTAAAGATTATGGTGTTGATATAGTAAGTTACGAATATAGCACGACAACGTCATTTTCAAAAAAAAAAAAAATAAGTCGGTGCATGATTTAGTTTTACCAGGAGTTCATAATATTATTATGAACTCCTGGTTTTACTTATGCCTTAAATATTACATAAAGCTCATAGAGTATAACATATATTTAATTTTAATTATAAATGATCTTTAATTGAAATCTTCGTATTTATTTTGAAGAATTTACTCGTTTTTTGAGATTGAAAAGAAATATATTATTACTGATTTTAAATTGTTTCTTTATTTAGGAGGAATTCCTTCATTACATAATATATCTAATTATGCTGAACTTGGTTTATCGAGCTCTGACATACGTAATCCTGTCAATCAAAGTATCCTGGAGATAAGTCTTTCAGATGAAATATTTATTAAAATAATTAAAACGGCTTACTCTGTCTATATTATAAATAATATTTAAATAAACATTAAAAAATTAGCTAAAAGAGCAATAGTTTATTTATTGGTTTTTTTGTACGGAGTTGCATGAACTCCAAGGTCTGTAAATGCGCAGAAAAATTGCACTATTGCTCTATCTCTCTTTCAACGTGGCGTTTTAACAATGAATTTGATGAACCTTTATTTATGTGGTATCTACAAAAATTAAATCCTGGAGTAAATTGTTTATTTGATTTAATGTTAATTTTAAAGTTTTTTGTCACATATTCTGAACAAGTTTATTTGTTAAATAGCAAAAATGTGTCCGGGTGAGGGATTTAGCTTTTGTTTTGTAACCCGGCACCGCTCAGAAAGAGAGAACAAGGATTGTCAGAAGAGTTTTTATTTATTTTCCTTTATAGCCACATCGTTTAGATTATACTTTGCTTTTACACATTTAATGTTTTATTCTCTCCAATCTATAGATTTGAGAAAGTGAATTGTTTGTCTTTATGTGTGTTTTTATACACAACCACAATTCGATACAGAATTTGACCAAACTATATGATTGATATTAGTAACCCTATGGGAAGGTCTTAGGAGTGGTTTGATTGCATTACCTTAAGTTGGGTTACCCCTACCCATTAAGTCGCTAAGTTCGCCTTATTCCAGACAATTTAGCTTTATGGTTGATTATCTTTTTCTCTAATTTCAAAGTTGTAAAAAATATTACTTTTTAAAAAACACAGCATAATGCTGGTATTTCAAACGGGTGGGTATAACTACTGTTTGGTGTCTACATAGGCAAGAAAATTCCTGGGGTGCGATTCAGCAGGCATGCGTTATGGCTTTAACGCAAGAAAACTTGCGTTATGATATCACTTTGCGTTAAATTTGAAAAAATGCGATTCACGTGTCGGCGTTACTATATCACGCGTTATCATAACGCCAAATGTCGGGGATATCGTATCGCCATCCGTTTGCTGGCGTTATAGGTTTATCACGAACGTTATAAACGTTTTCCCAATATTTTACCCGCAAAAATTCAAAATGGCTGCCCTCCGTGATGCTTTTTCAATTATTGGGCGCTGATTAAATTGAGGAAAGAACAAATTTAAATAGAGAAAGAGTTGTTAGAGATGATACCCAAGCGTTTGAACTGCCGAAAAAACTATTTTCGAATGCTTTTTCGGTTAACTTACCACTGACTATAGTTTAATTGAGGCTCTGCGAGAGTTTTACTGAGCCAAGGCCCACAATTATTTCAAACGATAGTAAAGTAAGCATTTGTTTTCTGCCTTTATTGAAGTGTAAGTTCAATACTTATAATCGATTTAATATGTTGCTATTTTATTATAAGAAGCTATTTATTATAGTACTGAATAATAATTCCGATGCGCATATTACATGCAGGGAAACAAACTACCAGGGACAAGCCTCCATACTAGATAATTACCCTCACGCCTAGAGACACCGCTAGAGTTGGCTAGCCTCTCACACGCAGTGAGCTTGGGATGCCACTAGTGGTGTCTCGTGGCGTGAGGAATATTGTACAGCATGGAGGCGTGTCCTTGAAAGTTTGTTTGTTTTGGCATAAGTTTATAAGATATGCTCCATAAGTATGACACTGCCTATACTTCTTAATGCTATACGGGATTTACGAGATGTTTTCTGTGGGCGCTGCCATAACCTGTCGGCGGCCTTTAGTTAGTGGCTGACATTGCCTGTCGTCGAACGCGCTTCGTAGCCTTGGCAGAACAACTCTCCGAAAAGAGGGCGTT
Source organism: Phalangium opilio (assembly GCF_054372755.1). NCBI lineage: Eukaryota > Metazoa > Arthropoda > Arachnida > Opiliones > Phalangiidae > Phalangium > Phalangium opilio. The sequence continues at coordinate 2,531,962 of NW_028324167.1, forward strand.
AACCTCGTAAGTCCCATATGCTGAGAGGTAGTTCGAGAACAACGTGAGAATTGACTACACGCGGTTTTGCAGTCCATCTTCATTTTTAGTCTGTATAAAGCCTTTGACAGCCCTTCACCAGGCGTCGCTTTACGAGAATCTATGAAGTTTCCCCTACGTCACTTCATGACAAGCTTTCAGTAACCAGTGACAAACTTATAGAACATATCTTACGAACTTATGGTATTGGTTAATAGTTTACTTTTTTTCCACAGCTGCACTACCTTCGTGGCGCAGTTTCGTTGCGGCATAAGCGGCTAAATGTGCGTTTGTTTTTGTTCAAGTTTTATCAACTGAATAAATTTCCCCATTTACGGATAAGTTATTACCCTTTAATGTGGCTTCCTTTTCCAAATTAATGCTAATTAGCTCATTTATTGCAACACTTTCCACAATGTTGTTATTTTAGTTTTTTTTACACTAAAAAGAGGCGCACTTTTAGCCACTCGCGTTGCGACAAGCTGATTCCATCTTTAATCATAATTAATTTTCGAGAATTTAAAAGTTCCTATTACTACGTCTTTATTTTCTTTCCTAAAACTTAGCAACATATTCAGTTGCACTTCATAAACCTTTTTCCCACGTTTTCTAGGCATTGTTGGTATTTGTAAATGTGGTTATTCCGTCAATATTGTTGAAATTTTCGCGAGCAGACGACAAAATTCAAATTTTTGGCGCCCTAAATTATTTTCTTTGTTTACACTTTAAGTTATCCCCGCTAGATAGCGCAAAGGTCGTTGAATCGCATTTCAGAGTGATATTTAAAATTTGCGTTGTGAGGTTTGCGTTACGAGCGTAACGCTGAAAAATCATAACGCGTGATATAAAAAATTTATCACTGTGCAGGTAAATCGCACCCCTTGGTTTCTTTTCCATAAATAGTTAAAACACATGGGTGAACCGGTGGCATAGCTAGTCCCATTAGTATTTAAAATAGTTGTATAATTATTTGTTTTAATTGAAGGGAGAAAATATAAAAAATTGAAACCTATACTTGACGCATTTTTAATGTTATGTATTTTAGCGCCAAGAAGTAGTGAATGACTGATTCAGAAGGGATTCGAGGAATGACGTCGGGAAATTTTAACAAGTCAGCCAAGGTATCGAAGTACTTCTAGGTGTCAGTAAAGATAGAAATTTTGACAAGATAAAACATGAAATGCTGAAGAAAGCCAGCATCCACAAACTCCAGTACACTCTTGGAAATGTACGCTCCTTTTTCACGGAGTTTCCTAAAAATAATTCAGAATTGTCCATTTATTATTAAGTAAAAGTCTCAACGGACTGTCTGGCAATCAACGCTCAGCTCGAACCGCTCTATCTTGGAAGCTAGAATTTGCCAGGTACGTTACTCTTTAGTATGAACAAAGATCATCTCGAATCGGAGACCATCTTTAAAAATTGCGGTCAGAATTGTAAGAAACATTCTATACATATGAAAAAGATAAAGTACATGAAGGGGCATGTCAAGACCAATTTTTTCAAGTAGTAGCAGTGTCTCTATTTTTTAGTAGTTTTGGTCAATGTCGTGTGACTGTACGCGTGGAACGAGTCGTAGGGCAGATTTTGCGGAAATGCCGATGCCCATTCTCAATACGCTGATAACGCTACCAAATTCAGGCATGCCTTTTAGAGCTCAATTTTACGCAAAATATGCTTGATATGCTTAGGTTAGGTTAGGTTAGGTTAGGTTAGGTTGGGTTAGGTTTGGTTTAGCTATGTTAGGTTGGGCTGGGTTAGGTTAAGTTAGATTAGGTTTGGTTTGGTTTGTTCTGGTTGGGTTAAATTTCGCTGGGTTAAGTAAATGCTGAAGGGGTGATAATTTCTTAAAACGAGACTTTCGTGTCCAGAGAACAATTTGTCCCGAGACCCAATTTTTCCGGGACCAATTGGCCTTATTCCTGATCAGCGCCACCGAGGCGTAGCGGCGACTTTTGGAACTATAATAATACGGTAGCCAATCAGAGGTGGCGCTGGAGTCGATGGACTCTGATGGAGATCTGTTATTTTCCCGTTTTTGATTATTACCGCTTCAACTTCAAAACACATGTTTAAACTAATTATTATTAACCTAATAATCTCCAAATAGACCAAAATCGAATGAAAACTTACTCCGAAAGTCTTATTTCATAATATTAGACAGAATAAGAAAGGTAAAATCAACTTTTAATACTTTTGAAACCATATCGCTTGTTAAGCCTTGGCTATTTATTTTGGCAGTACATGGTTTTATTAATGGAAGTTAAAATCAAAACTTCTATTCCATTGCTAATACATCTTTTGTAAGTTTACCAACATCATCTGATGGTTTTTCAAACATTTCCTTGGCAAAATAAGGTAATAGATGCATATAATATATGCTTGTTAGTTTTGGATATAAAACCTTATTTATGAAGTCATTATTTTTCGTTATCATCAATATTTCAATGTTTTCTGGTGGTACATACACGACGAGAAAGCAAACAGGAAGATTACACACCAGTAATTGTCCTTGAATTTGGTGGTACACATCAGAATTTTTATGAAGCTCGAGCTCGCCAGTCGTTTCATCAAGATAAAGATAAAAACCTCCAGACGCCGCTTTATTTTTAATGTTTTCCTTATTTTTAAATATGGAATACGGGCATTTGATTTCCACAATATATATTTGGTCTTCAATTTTAATTAAGCGATCGGGGCTGGCTCCAAGAAAATAAAATTTTGGATTAACAATCAAACCAACTGACGTATTTTCTTCCATATTAATTTTCTCTCGAAATAAAGCAAATGCAGCAGATTCATATTTCAGGCCGTGGTCTAAAGACTTAGCTGTCACGAAAGATCGTTTTTGGAGGAATGTTTTTACAGGATCTGTTGTTTCCTTCATTTTTGTGAAAGTTCCATACATAGAAGCCGTAAGCCTGTGACTTCTTTGCTTGTGCCAGTAGTTTGATTTACTTTGCAAGCGAGTTTTGACCTCTACGTATTTAGCACAAGCCAAGTTGACTTTTATACTGTTTAAAACCGCGAGTTCATTTTCAGTCAAGTTAACTACGCTTTCGTTTCTTTCTCTGTCAGCTGTTTTATCAATTTGTTCCCATAAACTGTCAACTAAATCAGAATTTTGGCAAATTTTAGGTATAACTGGAACACATCCGTTTGATTTGATGGTGCCGATAACAGGGAGATTTAAGTTCATTTTTTCAAACAATTTCACAAAGTTTGTCAATTTTTCTTTAGATATTGGTTTTGCGTCAGCAGGCATTACATTGAAAGTCCTAATCGAGCTGCCCAAAACGGCTTTGTTCATTTTACTGGACTCGTGTTTCACAAATTCCAAATCACTAAATAGAAGAGGCTCATCGCTTTGCGGTTTTTTCACATGCCACATCTGAAGCTTGCTTGTACAAGTACCCCGTAATGGTAACTTCTCATCTCCTGATCGTATACAATCCAACAACTGGTACAGTAAAGCAACGGAATGCTTGCAATCACCATTAACTCCAGCTGGGCATGAGCATGTTATCCATTTAACTCTATTAGGATCGCTAGCAATGACGAAACAGGCAAACATATTGTATGTAGTTGGCCTCCGATCAGCATCACATGAAGCTCGGAAAAAAACCAAGTCCCCTAAATCGGTGAAAATTTAATTTATAAATATTACCCCAAAATGTTTCTTTCGGCAATATTGGATTCTTGAAACTATGATTTGCTACCTCGAAGGTTTGACTCGATGCCCAAAATTTTCTCTTCTCTAAACAGCATAAAGCCTTGCTGTCTTTCACGTTTAGTGAGAGCATGGCTTTCAGCTACGTTGTCCGACAAATCTGAAAGTTCGACTTTATTTCCCCAACCTTCCTTTGGTGTAACCCGTCCCTGGAGACGAAGCAATCCTTTATGCAAGAAGTTAATTACTCATCCTTCGATTGTAACAAGCATTAACAGACTCCCAACCATGTATTTACAATGGGGATCTGTTAGTTTTCGTTTTTCATAGATTTTATACCTTCTTTTGACATGTTTGGGTTGATTGCCATTATGTCGATGCACGCTGAGCATAACCAAGATTCTGGTAGCATGTTGAGCTTTTCTTCTTCTTCCAAATTTACACATTTTGGATGATACCACTCCATGCAAGTTTCACACTGAATCATTGTTTGGCAATCGTCTTTTGGCTGCTTACAAAGGCAAAATAGCCTCTGCGCTGACTCTTCGGAAAATTTCCTGGAAGCTACAAGACTGGTTTTGTTTTTGGGCTTTACTGAAGAATCATCTGCTGTTTTACGCTTTGACATTTTACACTTTAATCTCTAGTTTCGTGAAAATACTAAGATTTATTTAAGAAGATAGAGCATGTTGTCTCACTCTTTCATGCAATGGCATTTATGATTTAGCAGAAGCATATTCAGAACATAAGAAAAATAGAAAATAGGGAAACTGTCCTCCACCAGGGTAAGGGGATTTTTTTAAACTAGACATCACAACCAGGGTGAGAAATAAGGCGGTGTCACTGGGCAAATGACCAGTTTAAAAATTGCTTTGACCAGTTTATTTATTAAATGCCTGGGGGTCCAGTGGTCACCGTGACCACTTCTTAAATTCCCCATCTTTAGTAAATAATAAATTCCTAATAGTGGGTTATAGCAGAAGTATAAAACAAATAGACAGTATATAAAACCTAGAACCTTTTCAGGGCAGCTCTGACTTTATGTAGAAATATTAAGTGGTCATTGACCAGTTTTTTAACTGAAACCCTTGGGCTCTACTGGTCAAATGACCAGTATAAAAAATTTCCTTATTTCTCACCCTGATCACAACTTCACAAGCAGGGTGAGAAATAAGGAAAATTTTTAAACTGGTCATTTGCCCAGTGTCACCGCCTTATTTCTCACCCTGATCACAAGGAGACGAGAATCATAGCCCACTTGATCATGCTCCTCCTAGACCTATTGTTGGCAACGTTCCTAAAAGTTAGCACAATATAGAGTGCTGTCAGTTGTGACGTCAGATCCAAGGTTAAACGTCACGAGTCTGCCTTTAGCAATGGGCGGCCATGACAGTTACCGTTTTTTCTCTATGGGAAAACAGCATCGGTGACGTCACACCGGCGCTTCTGACAGCACTCTATACTATTGCTACTACCAACTACTACCTCCCACCCTAAAAGAAGCTTCTAAACATTCAATCACGAAATTTAAATTTATCGATTTTGGTCAAACTAGTAAATGATCAGTAAAACGCTTAACTAAACTTAAGCACTTGTAAACATTTATTTTTCGTATAATAAAGAATTATTTACAATATTTTTGCGACTAAATGTCCAGTAAAATTTGACAAATGGCAACAAACTACAAAAAATTTCTCTAACATTGGAGATAAAGTCAGAGGAATAGGTCCTTTTAAAATTTTAAACTCTTTTATCCTACCAATGGCTCTTTCCACGTGAATTCTAGCCTCAGCGACACTGCGGCTGTCAGAGAGTTCCTTTGAGGTAAACTGATCCCGTTGTTTTAAAAATTCTGGAATGATTAGTTCTAATTCTTTATTAGCAAGTTCTTTGGATATATCAAAACCTCGGTCAGCCATCACCGCGTCGCCTTTTTCTAGCATGTCCAAAACACCACAATGTAGAATTAGCTTCTTATCCGAAGTTCTCCCAGCGTAGAGATTAGAGCAGTAAGTAATATGGCCTGACCCTGCCATCCCAATAAGAGCTTTAGCTGTGTTACAGTGTTTGTAAGAACTAAATGATTCCCTCTGGGCTTCAGAGGCGGAAGGTTTTTCCAGATAAAACTCTGTACAGTCAACTATGAGCCGCAAGTTTGGATATTTTTCCTTCATTTTTTTCGATGTTAACTCTTCAACTCTCTCTTTTGATGGCCAAACTGGGAAATGCATAGCGCGCTCATATAGGAATAAGATCCATGTATTTAAAATTTTTGATACATGGCCTTGCGACAGATTGTACAAATATGCTAGAGTTTGTTCCTCCTCTCCTCGCCTTAACCGCATGAGGGTCATGAAAAACTCTTCAACAGGATTTAATTTTCTTGGCTTTCCAGGTTTGACCACGAATGATTCCTTGTCCTTGTTGCTAGTCATTTGAGACGCTTCTTGCCCTACATAGTTCAGTCTACTACACTCTGGCAATAAGAGTTGGTAGAACGCCCAGAATACTTCATACGAAGGGAAGCCCGTGAAGTATTTGATTGCTTTATCATCGTTTACAAACTTTGTTACAGTAAACTTCTCTTTGCTTCGCAATGTTAACAATTCAAGTTGTTTTTGTACAAGTTCTACTTGGCCTGGAGTATATGGACTATAAGATGATTTTAACGATATTCCGCTACTCGCTGGTGATGATGATATTAATGGCGTTCCATCGTTTGGCTGGTCTGTGCCTTCTCTTAACATTAGTGGTAGAGGATCTTCCGGATAATCATCTCTTGGATACAATGTCTCTTTCAGAAAAGTTTGACTAGAAATACCTTTAGTGTTTTCGATTTGATCACTACCCTCTTCTAAATTGCTCTCCTTGGGAATAGTTTCTGAAACAATTTGACTAGAAATAACTTCTGATATATCTGAGGGATCAAAAACCTCTTCCAAGTCAATTTGCACTGCTCCCTCCTGTTCTAATAAATTGGTTCTCTCATCTGGGCTCAAATGATAAAAAGTACGTTTCACCAAAGTTTCGTCGTTAATAGTATCTGAAGATACATCGCGCGCCACTTTTGTGTTTTCAAATATTGAAGGAACAGCGAAAGGTTTCAGTCTTTTGCGGTTTAAAGTGTTGGTGTTGAAATAGTCAAGTTTCAGAAAGTGTTTAGAGCAAACTCTTGAACTGTTGAGATCAAGCGGATTGGATCCCTGTGCTGCGGTAATGGCATCGAACCATTTCTGCCTTAGAATTTTATCCTTTGGATAAAAATGATAGGAAAGCGACTGATCCTGGTTTTTACATATTTCTACGCAACAAATGTTGGTAACTTTTTTGGCCATGTGTAATCTGTAATGACAAGTAATCCGATATTGCAAACACGATTAATGTAATAGTTTTCATGGCAAATGATCTTTCCAAATCATGTGAATAGCCAAGGCTTAACAAGCGATATGGTTTCAAAAGTATTAAAAGTTGATTTTACCTTTCTTATTCTGTCTAATATTATGAAATAAGACTTTCGGAGTAAGTTTTCATTCGATTTTGGTCTATTTGGAGATTATTAGGTTAATAATAATTAGTTTAAACATGTGTTTTGAAGTTGAAGCGGTAATAATCAAAAACGGGAAAATAACAGATCTCCATCAGAGTCCATCGACTCCAGCGCCACCTCTGATTGGCTACCGTATTATTATAGTTCCAAAAGTCGCCGCTACGCCTCGGTGGCGCTGATCAGGAATAAGGCCAATTTGTCCCGAGACCCAATTTTTCCGGGACCAATTTGTCCCGAGACCCAATTGTACCGGGACCAATTTGTCCCGAGACCCAATTGTACCGGGACCAATTTGTCTCGAGACCAAAGTGTCTCGAGACCTTGCTCCGAGACCCAAGTGTTCCGAGAGCGATTTGTTACTAGACAAATTTGTCTTAAAACCAAATCTGCGGGGACAAATTGTCGCGGACCGGCTTGATATAGGCCCTGCCCCAAAATAACTCGTAGTAAATCCCTTGAATTTAGTATTCTGGTTTACTCTCTCATATCTTATGGATTTCAGAGTTGAACATGACGTCTTCTTCTAAAATGACCCGTAAAGAAAAATAATGTCCTGGCAAGCTAACAGGCAACGCCGGATCTTTCTAGTGATGCTAGTGTCTTAACACAAGTTTTTTACTTACGATTAATTATAAAATCACGGTTTGGATGAGAAATTACGACAGAGTATAAAACGTTCAAGTTTGGGCTATTTAGAGACTGGCGAAAAACTGCCAAGACTAAAGCGTGAGAAGAAACAAATTCGTTAAGACACATATTTAAATAATCAAACTATTTCAGGAACTTTTCATCATTAAAACGTTTGTTCTTTCTCACGACTCGAAATCTGTGTTGTTCGTACCTTGATACAGTACAATGCCAAATATATTTAGAAAGTGATTAAAAGCTGTATATTTGGATCGTGGTCTCGCAGATAACACCAATGAAATGGTGACCATGGAAAAAATCAAGTACAGCCAAACCTGTTATGAATGAGAATTGTCTTAATACAATCATATCGTGTATTTTACCGGAGCCTCCGAAATGATCTAAGCCCGTTCCGATCGCGATTCCAGAATATATTTTTAACTAATTTAGTTCGCCGTGTTATCTACCTTGGGAGCGCTTTTAGTATCACAAACTAAAAATAAGTTCAGCCGTGTGATCCCGCCGACTGCTACAATATAGGGGCAAGGCTTAGACGTAGAGCGGTGAAGCCAAGGTCACGGATAGTAAGAAAATGTTTCAGAAAACTTCCGAAGACCTTTATTAAACAATCATGTTCATAAAGTAAAGGATAAAAAAAGCTAAGGTTAAAAGTTGAAAGGTTACGATGGAGTAAAAAAAATCCTCTTATGGTAATATAAAACTGAGAATAAGCAACTTCAAGCAGTTTTGTTTTACTAAAAAACAACAATGTTGAAGTCTCATAATTAATTTTGTTGTCCACACAATCTAACCAAAAGATTCAATAACAAGTTGGAAAAACCAAATTATTACCTCTCCTAGTCAAGAGGAGGACTACTACTACCAACTTATTAACCTAGATGTAGAATTATTTCTCTTTTTTTTTTAAGGAAAAATTATCGAATTATTAAAGCAGTATTCCAACCAGTAAGCTGAACACATTTTACACCCAATAAAGATATGTCTTGGACACATGGAAATTAGTCAATGGGAAAAAATAAAGGAAATGAGAGATATAACCTTTATGTATTTGAAAAGGCCCAATTGTCTACGCCTCAACTGTTAACCCTATATTCTCATAGATACATTCACAACTGGTTTGCAGTATAAACACTATTGTCTCGTTTCACCTCAACGATATTCTTAGTTTGCCAACACGAGTGTTAACGTTAAATATCACCAGAGCTGATTTGTGGTTAGACGCAATGAAAGACAATGCGCATCATAACAAGAATGAAAACTCCGAAGCTACAACCCGATTACGATTAGCCCTTTTATTGATCTAATTGCAACCACGGTGCTTTCTTCTATTATAAAATTCCAGCCCTTATTATATAAACGTGTTAGACCAAGAGCCAAAGGCCTGAATCTTACCTCATAAAGTACGAAAGGTCTGACTATTGGAATGAGTTTAGTTTTGATGCTCATTAATAAATCTGGCAGACTTAGGCGTCACAGCTGGGGCATTTGAGGGGGGCGGGGTCGTGTTTGACCCCAATGAGGTATGATTTCTTACCTCATGAGGTACATGAATAAAAAAGGTGGCAAATGATAGAGCTGGAAATGGCGATTCCGAGTATATGAAATCTGACGTCATCAAAGGGGGCCATCAATAAATCAGACGGAGGTTAAAATGGTTGAATGAGGTATGATTTCTTACCTCATGAGGTACATGTATGAATCCGCGGTGTTGTTTGATAGATCAGGTCGTACTAAATAACAGAATATAAAACCTGACTGAAAAATACGCGGGTTAATCTGACGGCCTGATTCTTTCGTCAGACTAAAGCTAGGTTCTCACTCGGCAGAAAACACGACGGAAACACGGCAGAAATGGGTTCGACGGAAATTTTCTTACGCGAGCTCGACGGAAAATCGGAAATGCTCTTCGGTCGGACAGAAATAGTGTTCCATTTTTTTTCCGTCGAGCCCGGCGTAACGCTGGGGTATCGTCCAATGAGATTTCGAGCTATTGATGATGGACAGGCTGTTTGGGATGGACTTGGGTTTAAACATATTGCAAAATATTTTTTATTGTAATTTTTGAATGTGGGAAAACCTACCCCAGTAGCAAAATCGACGTTGGGCCAACGGAGTCGGATCGAGATTCAACCGGCACTGCCCTATACTGCCGCAAAATGGTCGGTAGACTTTCCTTTTGACAGTCGAAATGTACTTCCCGAAAATGGGTTGGTCCGGCGGTTTTCCAGCCTTTTCTAACGTGCACGGAAAATTTTAGGGATTTCCAAAATGAGGTCGGGATTATGTTCTGCAATTAGTCGGCTTTGTGGATAGCTCATTGTTGGATAACATTATCTACAAGTCGGCTTCTTTTACTTTGCCGACTATTATTCGTGTCTTATCCGACCGTCTACATGCGGCTTTTCCGTCGATAGAAGTATATTTCGCCGTCTTCTTACTACTCTGTTTATGGTTGGCTATCTCGACCAGACTGTTTAATGGTCGGATTGATGATGTGTTTATGGTCGGATGAACGGAAAATTGATAGTTGTCATGCTTACCAGACTATGGTTGCCTTGCTGTTGGTTTACGGGCGTCTTAACTGATTTATAATGGGTGGCTTAGTTACGGATCAGATTTGTTAATGGTCGGCTTTAAGGACTTATATAGGCTGGTTTGCAGACCAGATCTGTTAATGGTCGGCTTTATGGACTGTTATTGGTTGGCTTGCAGACTTGGTTTGCCACGGGTCGGCTATATGTGTTATGATCCTTAAATGTTGGGCTTGTAAACAAGATTTGTAAATGGTCGGGTATATGGATTATTAATGGTTGGCTTGCATACCAGGATTATTAAGGGTCGGCTAACGGGTCAGCAAACGCTAGCTCGGCTGAAGGACTAATAAAAGCTCCCAGATAAAAATTTTAAATGGCTGGCTTACTGGTCTTTATATGGTTTACCAAAAATCGAATTAGTGAAGTTTCGGAGAAAAGAAAACTAGGTTTTACCCCCATTTATTTATTTTCCCTTCGTTTGTATATTTCCAAACGAATACATGATTTAAGGAAATTATTTAGTAAAAAACACTTTTAGTAGTACATTTAGCCTTATATCTATTCAGTGTCCCTAGCGGAGGGTCTAGAAACTTCTCTCATAAGGCCAATATTTGGAGAATCACCGCCAGGCGGCTCGGGCACCACAAAATATCTGACGAAGATTCTGCGAAACTTATTCCTAAGATATATGATCCTTATGGGAGTAGTTTCCAGACATTAAGCTAGAGGTGCGGAATAGATATTAGGCTAAATTAAAAAATAAACGTCTTTAGTCATAGACATCACTGTCTAAAAGCTCTCCAGCTTCGGATTCTTAGCAAATTATACAACAAGCGCTCTTTCTCCATCAAGAGTCCAATACAATCTACTCATGCTTTGCTTTTGCTAGTTTTAACACAAAGTTCAAGTTTTACCCCCTATTATTGTTACCAAGCGATCCCCAATATTCGTTACTCCGAAGTTTTAGGACTACAGGGCCAGAGGGCCTTTTAACATCCTACTAACAAAAACCATCCGTCGAACCTTTCAAATGCATTACTATAGCCTTTACAATAGTACAGTATTTCTTAGCAATTACAGGCCGTGCCATACGACAGTTCTTATTTTGGTTTAGAGTACAATGTTATCTTAAAGGTCTTTACATATAAAACATATCAAACATAAGTATTCACTATAAGTAAACCTTAACTAATCTTAACTAAACTGTATCTGAACTAATTTCGGACCATAAAAACCCATAGCTTCTGCTTATGGGAAAAAAGGTCCTGGGAAAACCCCAGTGGGGAAAACCATTAATTTCAATAATTATTTAAGTCAAAATGACTAGGCTCGTTGTGGATCGCCGGATTCAACAGCCCTCTTTAAACTACTCCCCTATCATAAGCGACTTTGTAGCCATCTATGATGGGTGGTAGAGCGGCGGTGCTCTAGCGTAGTGGTAGGTTGTAGTAAGTGGGTTCGAACCCAACTGCTGGAGATTTTATTATTTTCTTTAAAAATAGTTATTAAATTATTAAAATATTTACATAATTTCACCCAGTAAAAAACTATTTGAATATTCATGTAAATTCACTCATTATTGTACTGAAGAAAAACTATTAAAACTAAATATATAATTCACTCTACACAGCTATTACAAGTGAAGTTAGGGCAGTACTTTTGGTTGGTAGCCCATTTACATATTCATGTAAATCCACTAATTATTTTACTATTGAAACTATATATATAATTGTAATACTTAATATTAATTATAAATCTCTAAGTTACTAGATGTCGACAGAGCCGCATGGTCATTGTAGCCGTAACAGGCTGAGAAATAAGGATTTTTTTAAACTGGACATTTGGCCTGTAGAGCCCAAGCACTTTCATTTAAAAACTGGACTTTGGCCACTTAAATTTTAAACCTTGAAATAATGAACTTGACAGGTTAATATTTGTCAAGGGGCCAGGCCACCGTCTTATTTCTCAGCTTGAGCGGTAATATTCACGCACAGCCATTTTGAGTGATGAGAGTGAGATCGAGTTGGCTACGTTTGACTAACGGTTTTGTTTGGTCCAGCCAAGGAAATAAGGTTTTTTTTCAACTAGTCCTCGGAAAAAGTGACCCCGACATCAAAAATATTCAAACAAGTCCCTGAGACCAGTTACCCCTGTGCGATTTTTTTTACTACTGGTCCCACTTTAAAATTATTTATATATATAAAATTACATGATCCCAAATCTTTTTTAACAATTTTATTTAGCCATCTTTGACTACATTATCGTACGAAAGTCGAAAGATTATCGATTTTCAACCAAAATTATCGTACACTCCAGCGGTGTTCTGATTGTCCTTGTAATTATACTAAAATCGGTACAACTTACAAGGGTCCTGAAGGAGATGGAAAACTAACGTCTCCAATCGTTTCTCTCATCCTGCCTTTGGACTTAAACATGAATAATTTCATCCTATTTCACCTTTTTCTTCCTCTAGCGAGCCTTTTGTGTCCAGATTAGTTAGATTTCCCGCTAACTTATGGTACAATTTTCGTACGCCGAAGCCGAATTATCTGGGTGCACGGCAGTGCACCCGCCAAGTTCTCGTGTACTACCAGCAATCCTTTACCCGTAACATTTCAGCCTCATTTTGACCCCCTTAACTCGGTACTGGGGAATAGTACACCACTCATATTTGCACCTCAAGGGCACAGTGGTAATCCTAGGAAGTCCTCCAACTTCCAGCTTTCTAACTCATTTGGTTTCTGTGATAATCCTATGTGAAAATGACACATTATGAGACTGACTGACTGACTGACACATCATCAAAACCTCTAGGGCATTTCCGGTGGTGCTAGAATGATGAAATTTGGCATACTTTCACCACTAAGCATACAAGCAAAGGGAAAAGTCCCAAAAGCGGGAGTTTCCCCCTTTTAGCCCCTGAAATGGGGGTTTAAAATTAGAGTCATCATCTAAACCTCTAGGGCACTTCCGGTGTTGCGGGAATGATAAAATTTGGCATACAAGTAGGACTTAGCATACAAAGAAAGGGAAAGTCCCAAAAGCGGGAATTTTCCCCTGTTAGCCCCTGAAATGGGGGTTTTATAATTTATATCCCCTCGTAATAGGACATTATAATTTAATTTTTTCGTCTTTTAATATTAATATTTTTTACTAATGTGATTCTTTCGTATTATTGCAAAATTTATGTTTTTTACATAATGTTTTAGTAATTAAATTTTTTACTCATTTCCTTTTCATTTCGTCTGAAATGGTTCTAAGCGTGTTTTGATTCATTTAGTTTTTCTTAAATCTATTCTGTTGATTAAAAGTGTTACTTGCCACAATATTGTGTTCTTCGAATTGAAATACGGTTAACAATTATCACAGCCTGAGGAAAAAAAAGAAAGTTGAATGCAAAAAAGTTGAAAAAGGCAAAGCCAAGTAAAACTCTTGGAAAGAACAAATAAAAATCTTAAAGTACAAATGTTTATTTCACTTCATAATCCTACTTCTATAAATCTACAAGAACATGGACGTACAAAAAGGAGTGAAATCTCACCAAAAATATCTCTGTAAAAATATGCCAAGTTGTTTGGCCGTAAAAAGAAGTGAGATCTAAAATACGGCCAAGTTATTATCTCCAGGTGAACCAACATTTTATTCGACTAAAAACTTCTCAAGAATGTTTTTCTGACTTGGCCAATAGCATTCCAAACTTGCATCCTTCTTCTTTGCACCCGTGAAGGTTAATAACGGAAATTACAAGTTTAACCACAAAGGCTTATCAAGAATATTTAACCAATTTGATTTAATATTTTAATTTCGATCCATATCTGGAATTAAACGAATCCTTGATATGCTAATGGCCAAGTCAGAAAAACATTCTTGAGAAGTTTTAAGTCGAATAAAATGTTGGTTCACCTGGAGATAATAACTTGGCCGTATTTTAGATCTCACTTCTTTTTACGGCCAAACAACTTGGCATATTTTTACAGAGATGTTTTTGGTGAGATCGAATTTAGCGTACTAGTACAGCGTCATAATTATCGTAGTCAAAAAAACTCTTAAATTTATCGCACTGTACTATAGTTATCGTACGTCTGGCAACGCTGTACTGATTACTACTAACCTGACACTACGACTAGGAGTAGAGAATTAGGAAATAAGAAGACTCCTTGCAATGAGAAAGGAGTCGAAATTTGACGAAAACCTTGAATTAATAAACTGGTCACTTTTCAATATTTATCAAAGTTTCGAATAAATAAACAAGTCCCTAGGACTCGTGACCCTCGGTTTTTGAATAAAAAACTATTCTGAGTAATTAATAAAGTGGCTTTGGACCTGTAAACCTGTGTTATTTCCATGGCTGGTTTGGTCTGTCTCTTTCTCTCTCTCTGACTTATTGTTTTGAATTATTGCTTGTTGTGGAGCGACTCTTTGTGCAATTTTGTTGTAGATTATCGATTCTGGAGCTACTCTCAAATCTCAATGCAATTTCAACATTGAGATAAGCGATAGTTTTTCTTCTTTTACCTATTTTCAAACATAACTGATTCTTGTCTAGAACTGTAGAACACTTAAAGTAACAGGCGGCTCCATTATCACCCCTAACATGCTGGCTAATCTTCTGGACACGAATTTTACCTTGCCAAAGGCAGGAACCAATCAGACCTAATGCACTAGGTCCCATTGGTTCCTGCCTTTGGTTTAACTAGCCTTTGCCAAGCTTAGCCAACGTGTAGCAGAAAAGGCATCTTTTAGGGGCATCAACGGAGCCGCCCTTTGCTTTAAGCGTTGGGGTAATCTTAGGCCTTTGTCAACTAAGGTGGGACTCCCACCGTGGTGGCCGTGGCCCGTGGGAGTCATACGACTCCAAACCTGACATGTACATTGTTTTAAGAGTTCAAACAACATTTTAACATTAATTTGTATTTAAATTTATTCTCTCCTGCGGTATAAGAAGACCGCATAATTAAACATTCATTTACCAATATTTATTCTCTCCTGCGGCAAACAAGACCGCATAAATAAACATTAATTTATGTTTATTCTCTCCTGCGGTATAAGAAGACCGCATAGTTAAACATTCATTTATATTTATATTTATTCTCTCCTGCTTAATAAGAAGATCGCTGGAAGGCGTTCATTTATAGTATCTAACTTATATTCGTATTTTTTCTCAATTTATATTTATATTTTTTCTATATTATTCTATATTGCGGAATAAGAAGACCGCTGGAAGGTGTACATTTGAAATAATTAATTTTCACATTTTTTATCTCCTTCGGTATAAAAAGACCGTTGGAAGGCCTACATTCATCCTTTAAGCATTAATTTAAAACGTTTATTAAATCCCAGAGGATATTAATCAGTTTATTAGGTTTTTTAGGTCTTTGCAGAAGAGCCCAGGGAATCATCACAGTTTATTAGGTTTTATTTGGTTTTTTTAGGTCTTTGCAGAAGAGCCCAGGGAATCATCACTGTTTATTAGTCTTTTTCTGATCTCCTGTGGTGTAAGAGGACCTGATCTGTAAAAATCAAGTTTAGGCCTATATTTCCATTTTTGCGCAATTTCCCACCTTAAGCCATGGCAGTTGTATCTCGGTTTTTGTTGAGGAGATATTTTTTATACGATTTCAATATTAATTAGCAATGTTACTGTATATAAGTAAGGCATTAATTATACAGTGTCTAAGTATAGTTTTTGCAATAATTATCCTTTGCTATTATATCAATATGGAGTTCATTATACATTGCTAAAATACATTAGAAAGCGCAACAAAATTGAAGGGTTTCCCTCGGAACCTCTTGTTTTTCCATCGCTTCATTCTTCCACCATTGCGATCACACTTGTGCTTAAGCCATTTTGTAACCACCGATTCGACTCCATATTCGGTTACTTTTTTCAACTTCGGATGTGCCATAACTGCATCTATAATTCAAAATAAGTTTTTTTTTTGGTTTAGGTATTTGTTATTGACGTATCCCTTTAAAGAGATAACATACCGACATTCTTCAAAGTTAATTTGGCAAAGGCAATCTTTCCGTTAGCACCCTTCCAGTTCATTTTCATAACTAAACTGTGTTCGAATGTTTTCCGCTAAGCTCATCTAATAACATCATCGGAAGATCGATCATCCCAAGTTTTAACCAAAGCAATCTAGTTATACGTAAAAGTTTTTTTAGCTGGAATTAATAGATCCCGAATCTGAAAATTCCCGTGTACATCATCCACACTTACTGCCTTGCTTCTTTCCTCTTCATTTTGAAAGAGTTCCTCTACTTCATATAACGCCTCTTCATCAGGAATTGGTAGCCGCAAATTATTTACTTGCGCGTGTGCTGAATTAAATCCAAAATTTTTAAAAGACCTTTTGGTATTTGCTCCGTTTTCGTATTTAAGTCAGTTAGCATTAAAATAACAGTTTTCTGGAACATTTCTGTGTAATGATAGTTTTTTTTATGAAAGACAGCCTAATTGAACCCAGAATTTAAACAATATTCATCCAGATCTCTAGCACGTTGCTGACGAGACAAACAATACGTAATTTAATAACACAATGTTCAATTATTCGCTTGGGGATGAAAGCGACATTCATAATGTTAAGGCTGGTTTTCAAAGGCGCATGTTTAGGGTAAAAACCGAGTGGGTGCCACAAAAAATGAAAAGTCGGATTTCGAATTTCACGTTCATCCTCGCACCTGCTCAGTTTTGACCCTCGACACGCGCCTTTGGAAACCAGTTTTACAGTTGAGTACGGTCCTAAAAACGAAACACTAAGAATAACCTATCGTTATTGTATTGAATAAACCATATTACCACGTCTTTGAGGAAGAGAGATTTGAAAATTAGGTAAAATGTGGCTCCTTAGAAGGGTGGATACAAAAGTATATGTTTTGTCCCAAAAACCAGTTTTTTCTGTAATTTTGTGCATAACTATAATGCTCGACAGTTTTAATATAGAAAAATGAAGTCATTGTCATTCCTCACCTTGAGACATTAAATTTCCCGTTGACACGTTTAGGTCATCATCACTGTCTTTATCCTCAATATTCACTGAGTGGCTTGTTGCGCATCTTGGCGGTGACAACGAAAACGCAGTTTGGCATTGTCAGGTGGCTTCATATATTATTTCCAGTTCCCTTACGTATTGGTGTTCCCTCTTGTACCTTACGACGATATACTGTGGTTCCAAATCTAATACCTGAACAGTTACTTGCCATATTTTTCTTAATGAAACACAATCTGACTCGTCACTGACTGGACGGCTTGAAGAGTTACTAGCGGGACCGCTTGAAGAGTTACTAGCGGGACGGCTTGAAGAGTTAAGAGCGGGACGGCTTGAAAAGTTAAGAGCGGGACGGCTTGAAGAGTTACTAGCGGGACGGCTTGAAGGGTTACTAGCGGGACGGCTTGAAGGGTTACACTAGCGGGACGGCTTGAAGTGTTACACTAGCGGGACGGCTTGATGGGTTACTAGCGGGACGGCTTGAAGGGTTACTAGCGGGACGGCTTGAAGGGTTACTAGCGGGACGGCTTGAAGGGTTACTAGCGGGACGGCTTGAAGGGTTACTAGCGGGACGGCTTGAAGGGTTACTAGCGGGACGGCTTGAAGGGTTACTAGCGGGACGGCTTGAAGGGTTACTAGCGGGACGGCTTGAAGGGTTACTAGCGGGATGGCTTAAAGGGTTACTAGCGGGATGGCTTAAAGGGTTACTAGCGGGACGGCTTAAAGGGTTACTAGCGGGACGGCTTGAAGGGTTACTAGCGGGACGGCTTGAAGGGTTACTAGCGGGACGGCTTGAAGGGTTACTAGCGGGACGGCTTGAAGGGATACAAGCGGAACGGCTTGAAGGGTTACTAGCGGGACGGCTTGATGGTTTACTAGCGGGACGGCTTGGAAGGTTACTAGCGGGACGGCTTGAAGGGTTACTAGCGGGATGCTTGAAGGGTTACTAGCGGGATGGCTTGAAGGGTTACTAGCGGGATGGCTTGAAGGGTTACTAGCGGGACGGCTTGAAGGGTTACTAGCGGGACGGCTTGAAGGGATACTAGCGGAACGGCTTGAAGAGTTACTAGCGGGACGGCTTGATGGTTTACTAGCGGAACGGCTTGAAGGGTTACTAGCGGGATGCTTGAAGGGTTACTAGCGGGATGGCTTGAAGGGTTAAGAGCGGGACGTCTTGAAGGGTTAAGAGCGGGACGGCTTGAAGGGTTAAGAGCGGGACGGCTTGAAGGGTTAAGAGCGGGACGGCTTGAAGGGTTAAGAGCGGGACGGCTTGAAGGGTTACTAGCGGGACGGCTTGAAGGGTTACTAGCGGTACGGCTTGAAGGGTTACTAGCGGTACGGCTTGAAGGGTTACTAGCGGTACGGCTTGAAGGGTTACTAGCGGTACGGCTTGAAGGGTTACTAGCGGTACGGCTTGAAGGGTTACTAGCGGGACGGCTTGAGGGTTTACTAGCGGGACGGCTTGATGGTTTACTAGCGGTACGGCTTGAAGGGTTACTAGCGGGACGGCTTGAAGGGTTACTAACGGGACGGCTTGATGGGTTACTAGCGGGACGGCTTGAAGCGTGACTGACCGGACGGCTCGAACTGGTGCTTGTTTGTTTTTGGCTTCTGTCGCTACCTATTTTGGAGCTTTTCAAAATACCACCTTTTTTTGGGCTTTTTCTATTATCACCATTTTTTGGGCCTTTCGCGGTGCTAACATCTTCGCGGCTCAATGCACTTCGGCCCGATGAACCATCTGTGGGTATGAGCGTTGACTTTCCATTAAAAGGTTTACAATTTAATCCAAATAATCTCAATTTTCTTGGGGAATTTTTTAAAATCACTTTCATGATTAATCCTGTCTTACGTGAACCGTCCATCATAACTGTTCCTGGCTTTTTAATTTGACTTCCCAAACAAACATTTCTGGCTTTTGTAAATGTCTTCTTTACAGTTGAATTTAGACTTTTTTCAACTGTGTTTTCATGTTCCATTCCTTGTATGTTGCTTAGACTAGAGAATGACACGATGTTTGAACTTTCTTTAACATCGCCTTGTATTTGGTTGGCAATTATGATTTTTTGCCGTTCGGTCTCTTTAATCACTTCATTTAAAACTGCATCTTCTTTAGGATCATTATATCCTTCCACCTCTTCAGGATCATTATATCCTTCCACCTCTTCAGGATCATTATATCCTTCCACATCTTCAGGACCATTAAAATCTTCAATATTTCGAGGCTCATTTAAACCTTCAATATCTTGAAATTCATATAAACCTTCAATATCTTGAAATTCATATAAACCTTCAATATCTTGAAATTCATATAAACCTTCAATATCTTGAAATTCATATAAACCTTCAATATCTTGAAATTCATAAAAACCTTCAATATCTTGAAATTCATATAAACCTTCAATATCTTCGGGTTTGTTTAAACAAAGAGAATATATATTGGTATATTCTCTTTGGTTTAAACCTTCAAGATCTTTTCGTTCATTATCACATTCAGTATCTCGAGGCTGATTAACACATTCAATTACTTGAGTTTCTTTAGCACCGTGACATTCTTGAGGTTCACTAGCACCGTGACATTTTTGACGATCATTGACACCGCCAACTTCTTGAGTTACGTCATTGTCATCGTCAATTTCTTTAAGTTCATTAAATCCGTCAAGTTCTTGCTGTTTAATGAGATTGGGCACTCCAGGTGGCACATCATTACCTATAGTCTTATTCTGTCCATAAGTGGTATTGCCAATGATAACCTGAGGTGGTGCTAATGGTAATGAGTTTATTTTTTCCATGAAATTTTCTTGCGACGTAAAATTGGATGTGTCGTTCATAGCTGTAGAATTTTCTCGATTCAAGTTGGGTATGTTTTGATTTTGTACTATGGGTTTCTTGACGTTCTTGGATAAATGCAGAATATTTTGCGACTTGTAACTCTGTTTTCCATTTGAAACATATCGTTTTGAACATGTTTTTAAAGTAGTGGGATCAAATTCTGGAGGAGGTGGTAACTGAATTGTGGAAGCGTTCTTTTGTTCACGTGATAACCCTATAATTTCATAAGAAACGTATGTGATCAATCTCTGCGTCGTTTAATTTTTATGTGGTTTTTTGATTCCAAAACATGCTGAGATTACTATAACACCATAGAAAAAAATTTAAATTTCATGAAATTTGTTTCTCTAATTTCAATACAGTATATACTTATTTGGATCAATTCGAGGGGCTATTCGATCCGAGTAATCGGTGTATACGGCTTGTACCTTTGACTATACTAAAATTATTACGCATAATATTTGAAAGCCCAGCCTTTCATAGTGATAAAACAATGCGTAGTTTTTCTTCGGCCTTATAATGCCACCCATGAAAAACTAAAAACCCTCTGATTCAGGCGAAGGAAAAAAGAAATTGGATGTGAACAAGGAAATGTAAATAGAAGAGGTTAGAAAATATCCATATCTCCATAATTTAAGCCATAAAGAATACAAAGATACAACTCTAAAAGAGGAGCGACGGAGCGCTATTGGCTCGCTTTTTAAAATATCGAGTAAGTAAATAATATGAAAAGCTTTAATAGAATTAAAAAAATTAATAAGTGTTTATCTAAGAAACTAAATTGAAATTGTAATTGCTTAAAATACTCAGATCATCACTGACAAATCCTCCATATTCGTTTTCTCTCGCCAGACTCGTATCTGACTCTATCTCACGGCTTGTCGCCAATTTCGCGAAAACGAGACAAGATACTTTCCGTCGAGTGTGAACGGTCTGCCGTCGGAGACCGACGGAACTTAAAATTTCTACCGCCGGCTTCCCTAGTTCTGTCGTAACTTTTCTGCAGAGTGAGAACCTAGCTTAAGACAACTTCGTGCCTCAATACTCGATCGAAATATTCGGCGGAAATCACACAGCTGACGGTAGAAATTTTAACTTACGCCGGCGTCCGGCGGTAGACCGTTCACACTACGACTGAATTTTGAGTTTGACGGTAGATATTTCTGGGTCACGTGACAGGTTAGAATGGTTTCCATAACATTTTTTTCGCACTCTGAATTGGTATCTCCGTCCCATTGTCGCTTAGATCGTACAAGGGATATTATCTAACCTCCTCCATAGAGTCTTCCTCTCGCCTTACCCCCCCCCCGAATTGAAATAGCTCTATTATTAAATGATGCCGATTTAAGTTCATCTCTATATCACAGTCCCAAATATTTTACCACATTACCTCTTAAGAATCAGAGTCTCAAACAAGTTAAGTTTAATATACTTGACATCAGTGGGGCAGCTTTTACAATATAACACCTGCTACATTAAAGCTAGATTTCCACTCGACGGAAAACACGACAGAAACCAGGCAGAATGGGGTTCGACCGAAAACTCTTTAGGCCGAGCCCGACAGAATTTCCGCTCGGCCGGGCGTAAGTTGTTTTCTATTTTTCAATCGTGTTTGGCGTTACGCCGGTGTCTCGGGCAATGATATTATCCCACTGACTGCGTCATAAATTTGAAGAGCGCACGCATACGCTAGATAGATTGATAGCCGCCATGTTTTTTTTTATTTCGGAAACATGCCACGAAGGAAGAAAAATGAAACTAATGGAAGTAAATAGAGGTAAGATGTTAATAAGGAAGACTTTATAGAGGAGGTTGGATAATATCCCTTGTACGATCTAAGCGACTAAGGGACGGAGATACCAATTCACAGTGCGAAATAAATGTTATGGAAACCATCTAACCAGTCACGTGACTCAAAAATATCTACCGTCAAACTCAAAATTCAGTCGTAGTGTGAACGACGTTAGTTAAAATTTCTACCGTCAGCTGTGTGATTTCCGCCGATTTTTTTTGTTCGATTGGGAATCTAGTTTTATGAGGTACGAAGTTGTCATAGTCTGACGCAAGAATCAGGCCGTCAGATTAAACCTTAGCGGCGTATGTTCCAGTCAGATTTTATATTCTGTTATTTAGTAAGACCAGATCTATCAAACAACACCGGATTCATACATGTACCTCATGAGGTAAGAAATCATACCTCATTCGACCATTTTAACCCCCGTCTGACAATATGCCTTTGGCATCGGTGCTAGGGCGCGAGCCCCCCTATTTGCTACTAATATTGATGGCCCCTTTGATGACGTCAGATTTCATATATTTGGAATCGCCTTTTCCAGCTCTATCATTTGCCTCCTTTCTTATTCATGTACCTCATGAGGTAAGAAATCATACCTCATTTGGGTCAAACATGGCCCCACCCCCCTCAAATGCCCCAGCTGTGACGCGTAAGACTGCCAGATCTATTAATGAGCATCAAAACTAAACACATTCCAATAGCCAGACCTTTTGTACTTTATGAGGTAAGATCCAGGTCACAGGCTGTTGGTCTAACAGACTGCTTTATTACCCTTTTCTTATTACTTTTAAGTTGAGAAACAAGATTATCTTAAATACTAAAGTAAATATAAATAATATTTTACACTTTTTATTCGTTAGTTATTCGCCTTAATCAGTGATACATTGAAAAAGAACGATTAATCATTCTTGAGAAACTTGACTAATAGTGACGTTTGGAATGAAGCATACGCCTGTTACTTCGCCTTACTGAACTAGGTAGTATATGAAGGTTTTGAATCGCAGCTATAGGGAGGAACAACGCAATTGCGTGATCCTTTGGTGGAAGCCCCGCCATTGGGAGGCTAGACGTTTCTCGTAACCCTAGCCGATCGCCGCGTATGTCTTTATCTGGGATCGACTAATCTGCTGAATGTCTGAACGTCTGATCTGCTGAAAATGGTTTAAATCCTACTATAAAATTCTCCCGTCCTACCAAACCCTAAACTGTCTGAACTTTTTTGACTATTTTGCTGAAATTCGGAATTCTGAACCGTGAACTTTGAAATTAATGAAAGATAGAGACAGTCTGAACGTTTTTGACTATTTTGCTGAAATGCTGAATTCTGAACCGTGAACTTTGAAATTAATATAAAATAGAGACGTCTGAACTTTTTTGACAATTTGGCTGAAATGCTGAATTCTGAACCGTGAACATTGAAATTAATGTAAGATAGAGACCGTCTGAAGGTTTTTGACTATTTTGCTGAAATAATGAATTCTGAACCGGAATTAATGTAAGATAGAGACCGTCTGAACGTTTTTGACTATTTTGCTGAAATGCTGAATTCTGAACCGGAATTAATGTAAGATAGAGACCGTCTGAACGTTTTTGACTATTTTGCTGAAATGCTGAATTCTGAACCGGAATTAATGTAAGATAGAGACCGTCTGAACCTTTTTCACTATTTTGCTAGAATGCTAATTCTGAACCGTGAACTTTGAAATTAATATAAAAAAGAGACCATCTGAGCTTTTCTGACTATTTTTCTGAAATTTTGAATTCTGAACCGTGATCATTGATATTAATGTAAGATAGAGACCGTCTGAACTTTTTTGACTATTCAATGTTCACGGTTGAGAATTCAGCATTTCAGCAAAATAGTCAAAAAGTTCAGACAGTCTCTTACATTAATTTCAAATTTTACGGTTCAGAATACAGCATTTCAGCAAAAGAGTGAAAAAAGTTCAGACGGTCTCTAACTTACATTAATTCCGGTTCAAAATTCAGCATTTCAGCAAAATAGTCAAAAAAGTTCAGACTGTCTCTATTTTATATTAATTTCAAAGTTCACAATTCAGAATTCAGCATTTCAGCAAAAGAGACAGAAAGTTCAGGCTCTCTCTATTTTATATCTATTTCAAAGTTCACGGTTCAGAATTCAGCAAAATATTCAAAAAAGTTCAGACGGTCGCTATCCTACATTAATTTCAATGTTCACGGTTCAGAATTCAGCATTTTAGCAAAATAGTCTAAAAGGCTCAGACACTTAAGGTTTGGAAGGATGGGAGAATCATTTAGAAGGAATTATACTATTTTCAGCAGTTCAGCAGATTAGTCTATCACCATTTCGTAATGTACTTCGTATCCATTCTGTATGAAAATCGGAATGAAAACTAGTATTGTAACGATAAGACTAAAGCTAGATTTGAGGTATAGAAAATCATATCGAATTTTAAAAATATTAGCGCATATTAACTCGTATCATATATAGTCAAGGGTTATAATGCCGTTTATCATTCTGTAATAAAAACAGCACAGAACAACGTTTTTTCGATGAATCACTCGAATAGTAAATTCCAATGATAACAAATGGTTAAAGCCATTGCCTGAACGTGTTAACGGTAAATAAAATATTTCATCAGCCCGGCAGCAATTAGGCATTTAAATATAACATAAGTCTTAATTCCTTAAGAGGCTAGATTTCTAAACTTTTGAAAAAGAGACAGTGCCAACTGAGCTGGTATTCGTTATGAAAAGGTTTGTCAACGTAATATAATTCTCAAAACAAGTCCAAACATGCGTCTTTCGCAGGAATAGAAGATTAAATCCTTTCTCCACCGATGTGTATATACTGCATAAAACAAAAGGCGTAAATGTGTATAATACCGAAATGAGATTGATTGGGTTAATTTCAGAGTACAATGATAGTACAGTGATAGAACTGTAATACCTTTATAAAAGAACCCAATTGATTGTGAAAGGCTTCTAAATAAAGAAAGCTAAACTTAGAGCAATTTGGTCCTATATGGACAAAGAATTCTAGTGCTGAAAAATAAAAATATGGATCTGTCTGAAAAGGGCTTAAGACTCTGAAGCATCGAAAAGTATTGGTCCATTTGAGCGCCGCATAGTTCTCAAGAATCTCGCGGCGTTTTACGCGAGAAAAACAAAATCACGTGATCGGCCGCCATTTACGGTGAGAGGAATTTTTTTCGAATACCTAACTCGGTCACGTCCGTGAGCGGGTGGGCCGTGGTTTTGGTAACTGATTATCGTCTGCTTCATAATTGAGAGTACTGTCTGTAGGGCACAATTATAAAATGGCAGCGTCCTAGCCTTATTCTTTACTTTTTTACTATGTTTTGTTCCACGTTTAGAAATTGAGGTTTCCATTTTAATTATATAGTATTGAAATAAGGTCAATTAAAGTTTCCGTAAACAAAAATTAACCTTAAGGGATGTTCTGTGTCCAAATACGGAATGAATAGCAGCCGACGACAAACAGACCAAAAAATACTAAGGAAATGTGTCTGGCAGCATTGCACCTCCGAAAATGGCGCTAGGTTTCGCCGCCGAAAATGAGCGACGGCCGTATCGGCGGCGTTACTTCAATATGGACCAGGAGTATTTTAAAATAATAACTCTTATCGTTCGATTATAAAAACGGCACACAACGTTTCGTCTTCTAACGTTTATTTTTAACCCCTAATTGAATACACCTGTTAACCTCACTGAAAAGATTAAAGACTTTGTGAGAATAACTGAACAAAAGGATTTGAGCATGATTTTTCTGCAAAAGCAATCTTAATCTCATCAATGTTCTGTAAAGACTGAAAGATCTGGCACGAAATAAAAAGATACACCTGCCAACTTGGTCGTAATGTTAAACCCCCAACTATTTAATATAGAGTTATGAGACTTCATCGAGCTGGAAAATTACAATATTTTGTATGATTTGTGATTAAGGTTCTTAATTTAAAATGCACTTTATGTAAAATTAAAGGGATTACAGCAAAAAACGGTTATGGGTGATCCATTCCTTTAAGAAAAACAACGTTCCATTACCGTCTTCCGTTCAAATAACTTATTTTACAGGTAATCAATTTCAAAAATTTACTTATCTCGGGTTTTCGGGCACAATTCCATTCCCCCAAAACAGTTTATCATTACATTAATTACTTTTGAGAGATAACGTGTCAAAATAAGCTTTAAAAAAATAAAAAACTGAATGAGCGGTCTGTTTAGCCATGACCAAAACTTTCAAATTAGTGTTGCCAATGTTAGAAATTGGATTTTCCCACTTCCATTTTAAAATTTCACTCATTTCCCGCATCCCATTTTTTACAGTCATATTTATCTGGCCTATTTTATCCTACTAAGCTTAATATGGAATATCACTCCGCATGGCTTTGACAATATGTACAAATGCGCCAAAATGCTATAAAGCTTAATAATTCTTTCTTTCTAACTTCAAATCAGATGGTTGTGGGTTTAGGCAATGTAGTCTAATACTTAAAAAACAAAACAAATGGTACAGATAGCGTCTCGCAGTTTATTCATAAATAGGTTGCTTAATTGTAACTTGATATTTTGTGAGTTCAAATTAAAGAAGCCAAAAGAGTATCATATATGAACTTCTAAACTAATTATCCGTAAAAATTAATAACTTGTAAAAATATGACAAGCTTCGCTTTGGACCTGCTACACGTAAAATGTTCTGGGACCCCATTTTCAACCAAGTTTTAAATAACATTTTGCACAGTTCCTTTACATAATGCATATCTTCACTTGTTTATAATATTGGTATTATTGGTATTATTATCTTATATTTGCTGTGCTATAGCTAAGAGACAATAACTTTTATATAAAGTGTATAAAATTAAAAAATATTTATACGAATCTTGGCTGTACATGGGATATCAGAACTTATACGGTGGAGCAGTTCTGTTTTTCTTAGGATCTCACTTCTTTTCATAGGTAGTTTTTTAAGTAAGAAGTAGAAAAATATTTTATGAGCGTCTGAATTGTTTCAAAGTATTGCGCCACAAGACCAATCATATTTATATGCACAAAGCGCCATAACATCTAACAAGCATTATTTCGACAAAGATTCGATACTCGATTGTGAATTATCGCCATTTAAATCGAAGTTGCCAGATTTTGAATAAAGGCTGATTACTCGTGACCTATTCATCCGAATTGAATTTGGTGAAAACTTTTCAAATATGAATCGACCCCAAGGAATCCGAAAATCGCATTTATATCCTCGAGAATCCAATATTTTCAAAGTTGATAATTTTGACATTTCCGGTTTCCTATATAAGTATGCAAAGGACAACTGTGAAACGGGCAAAATATGAAAGAGGAATGCAAAACTTTTATAACGCACTTTATTCCAGAGCGCTAGCTTGAATAGTTTTTGAAATATAGTAAAATATGTGCGAAAACTGCAACGCCCAAAGACTTTTTTAACAGTCTGTACAGACTGTTAAAAAAGTCTTTGCGCGTTATTGATAACTAGTTATAGTAAATATTTATAAAATTTAGACGAACATTTTAAAATAACAAGACTTCCTTCGAGTTTCAAATTGAAGAATGCTCGTGTGCTTTATTGAACTATTTTATACAAACAAGACAGTCACTTTCAGCTTGAATTGTTGCTTGATATTTTATTGGACATCCCCTAGCCCTTGAAGGGAGGATGAAGAGGACAATAAAGTGATTTTTTTATCGATTCTTCTTCTAATTCTAAGACCATTTTGCATAGTGAAACATCCAGGAAATACCGTCTGCGTTCTTGAACTATCTGTTTCAAACAAGACTGTCACTTTCAGTTTCAATTGTAGCTTAATATTTTACTTAACCTCCCGTAGCCCTTAAACACATTTTTAATCTTTTATTAAATGACAGACATAAACGCTAAATCGGGTTCAAGTCGGGCCATTCCAAATCGTTAATTCCTTCGTTCTCCAAAAATCTTGCAACGAGTCGGGACGTATGGGTTATACAATTGTCCTACTGAGCCTGAAACCATACACTAAAACAATGTTTTAAGTTACTCAAGAATAACTATCAGGTTATTAATATTAATACCGGTCACGACGTGGGCTGGTTACTCATACGGAGAAAAAAATACCAGCGAACAGGGCGCATCTCTATTTTTAATATTACAATTCTTTACCTCCTAATTTCATTAGAGTTTATGTCTGTCTATTATAGTACGATTAAGAATGTGTTTAATGGGAGGGTGAAATGAAAAATCAAATAATTTTTTATCGATTCTTCTACTAATTATAACACCATTCTGCATAGTGAAACATCCAGAAAATATCTCCGAATGGTTTTGAAACTCCAATTAGGTTCAGATTTTACGGAAAATTTGAAATAATGACCTCCGACTCATCGCGTAACGCCCTGCCTTCCTATTGACAAAATTCTCGTGGCACGCTCCATGCCGAATGAAATTTATCGCGAGATTTAATAAAAGTTGCTTGCGATGTGACTATCGTGGCGCGAGATATAGAGCGTGCAACGGAAATTTTGTTAACAGGAAGGTAGGGCGTTAAGCTATTAGTCAGTGGTGCTTATTTCAAATTATCTTTAAAATCTGAACCTAATTTGAATTTTAAAATCATTCGGAGACTGTATTTCCTGGATGTTTCACTGTGCATATAATGGTCTCATAATAAGAAAAATCGATCAAAAAATCACTTTATTTTTCCTCTTCATCCTTCCTTTAACGACTAGGGGATGTCCAATAAAAGCAACAATTGAAACTGAAAGTGACTGTCTTTTTTTGTAAAAATAGTTCAATAAAGCACAGGAACATTCTTCAATTTGAATTTCAAAGGAAGTCTTGTTATTTAAATATTTTCGTCCAATGTTTATAAAAAAAATTCAACTTTTAACTAAATATTAAAATTTATCCAAAGTTTCTTTAAACAGGGTCGTTTTTTCTTTCACAATAAGTCTTAAAAAGTTAAAACACAAATGGCCTAATATCCCAATACATCCCAAAGTTAGTATTTTTGCCATAGAAAATAAACGAAAGGAGTAGCAGACCAGCAGCGCAGAGAGGCCAACTTCAAGTGTTTACCGTTCGGGTTCGTTTTAGCTGTTAGCTGTTATTTTCAGTTGTGATCATTCTTACCGGCATTCATTTTTTTCATTTAATTTTTAGGTTTTTCCATCGGTAACTTTGAACGTCAGTTGTGAAATTCGCCTTTGCCCATGCTTTGGTTGTGGTCGGCTTTATTATTAAGCCTCAATAGAGATAGATTTAATTTTAGAAGCAGGATTCGAGAACGGTTAGTGTTTAATTCAGTCCGACTCATTGCCCGCGTGATGAAAAGTTTAAATTTTCGTATTGCTCAATTAAACTACGTTTTGCTGACGTTACTGACGGGATCAGCAAAAAATACGTTATTCCTTTTTACCTTTGTCGCTTTGACACGCCTCTTCTTTCATACCCCTCCTTTCCGTGGAAGGGGGTCCGGGAATTTGACGCGTTCCTAGATTACTCTATTCTCTATTCCCACTTCTAAAATTAAATCTATCCCTGGCCTCACATTTGCGCTAAACGCGGGAGGCTATAACCAACCTCAGGCTCCGTTTAGCGAAGCTCAATCGCGTAGCGAACATTCCTAGCATAGAAGTCCTCTCCTCTGAAGTTGTTTCTTATTTGGAATAGTCGAATATGTCTATTTGAAGGGATCTCGTGAAGCGCATACGCCATCACGAATGAGATTTTCTCTAGGCTGCAATGAATCTTGCTGAAGACCTAGACGTAATTAATATGAGTTCTAAATATTATGATATCATGGCCCAAATAACAAAATTTTCAAACCGCTTCTCCTCTTCAAAAGACGCGAGTTTTCTCTTAAAGGGAGTGGGAAGTGGAAAATAAAGTGATTTTTTTTATTGATTCTTCTACCATTATGCATAATGAAAAATGCAGGAAATACCTCCCATTGATTTTAATATTCAAATTAGGTTAAGATTTTAAGAATAATTTCAAAAAAGGAACTCCGACCAATCCCGTAATGCCGTGCCTTTGCGTTAACAAAATTTTCGTGGCACACTCCATGTCTCGCGCCACAATTATCACATCGTGCAAATTTTTTCAAGTCTCGCGATAAATTTATTCAACACGGAGCGTGCCAAGAGAAAATTTTTGATAAAAAGGCGGGGCGCTACGCGATTGGTCGGAGATCCCTATTTAAAATTATCCATGAAATTTCAAACTAATTGTCGTTTAAAAATCGTTTGGTGTTATTTCCTGGATGTTTCACGATGCAGATTGGTCTTATAGAAGAATTAATGAAAAATTACTCTATTTTCCACTTCACCATCCCTTTAATGAACGTCTGATTTGTTTCAAAGTATTGCGCCAAAAGACCAATCATATATATATGCATAAAGTGTCATAACATCTAACAAGCATTATTACGACAAAGATTCGATACTCGATTATGAATTATCGCCACTCTAACCAAAGTTGCCATATTTTGAATAAAGGCTGATTACTCGTGACCTATTCATCCGAATTGAATTTGGTGAAAACTTTTCAAATATGAATCGACCCCAAGGATTCCGAAAATCGCATTTATATTCTCGAGTATCCAATATTTTCAAAGTTGATAATTTTGACATTTCCGGTTTCCGGTATAAGTATGCAAAGGACAACTTTGGAACGGGTAAAATATGAAAGAGAAATGCA
Source organism: Phalangium opilio (assembly GCF_054372755.1). Classification (NCBI taxonomy): domain Eukaryota; kingdom Metazoa; phylum Arthropoda; class Arachnida; order Opiliones; family Phalangiidae; genus Phalangium; species Phalangium opilio. The sequence continues at coordinate 2,562,699 of NW_028324167.1, forward strand.
AAACTTTTATAACGCACTTTATTCCAGAGCGCTAGCTTGAATAGTTTTTCAAATATTGTAAAATATGTGCGAAAAACGCAACGCGCAAAGACTTTTTTAACACTCTGTACATGGGATATCAGCACTTATACGGTGTTGCAGGTCCAAAGTGAAGCTTTGAATATTTTTGAATGTTAGTGTTTTTCTTAGGATCTGACTTCTTTTCATAGGTAGTGGGAACTAGAAAAATATTTAAAGAAATTGGAGTATTTTTAAAAATTGTCCTTACTTTACAAATTAAATACTAAATAAATCTCAAATTTTAGGTTTCTACCACTTCTAGAGGTACCTTAGGATTTTCATGATCGGTCAGTGAAAATAAAGAAAATTTGTCTTAAAATATTTCGTAAACTATATCACCTACAAACTTGTTAATTCAGCTTTAGAGGTAGGCCCAGTAAGTTCTATTAGCTAACGAAATTACCGAATTTATCTTTTAAAAAACGAAGATACCAGGGCTTAAAAGTTTCTAAGTTGCTAAGAAAAGTTTTTTTAAGTGATTTGGCTAGTGCACGGAGTTCTTAATTTGGCGGACCCACAGCTGTATATTTTTCTAGGGGCCCGACCTATTACCATTCCCGGGGCCCGCAAAGTCTCTCGACGGCCCTGCAGAGCAGGAACCCCCGGTTCAATCGCAATAAAACCGTTTATTATACCTGAATTATAACGCGAAAGTCGGAGTATCCCAAATGAAGCGACCGCTGTAGCGTCTCCCGAATCGAAGTAATTTTAAACTACTTTACTATGTAGCTAGTTTATATGTTTAGACCCGCAATTTAACTAACCGCATCGCCAAATCTTTTCTCCTCTTCTTTGCAGCCACTAGAAAGCGCATCTCTAAATTCTTCTCTCTCTTTATCTGGAGCTACGAGACAGCGGAAATTATAGCGCATCGTCAAATTCTTTTCTCTCTTTCTTTGCCGCCACGAAGAAAAACGTCGAACACTAACCGCGCTTGTTTTAGTGGTTTTTTGGATTGCGGTAACATGTAGGATAAAACTCGGGTACTATCTATATATTTACTTGAATTGCTTAAAAACATGTATTTCATTTTTATTTTATTTTAAATATTAAATGTCTTGGTTTTTAACTAGTGTTGTAGACTTACTATTTTTATAGAAATCCTAAACCGCAATGTAAAATTCCCGTCTTGGAAGGATACAGTCAAATGGAGGAAATAGCACGCTGAAAGGTACGTCCGGTCAACCTTAAAACACCTCGGTTATCGCAAAGAAAACCCTGCCTTTAACCAAGGACCCATTGACAATCTTAAGAGAGCCTCTGTTTATTTTAATAAAGACACCCGGAAAGGTTGATATACCCGTATTTAAAAAAAGACGGCCTTGGAACATCTACATCTCTGATTAAAAATGACACTCTCCGCGTGGGCGACACACTCGGGCTAGTTTTCCGTTTACACAAACTTGTACAACCCAAACAGTAAATATTTTCTATTTAAATTTTTCGTTTTTCACTCTTTAAAGCTGACAAAACGATTATTCCGTCCCCTTGCAGTTGGGCGCCTTTTTCGGTTTTTTGGCTAACTTTTGGCTTACACTTTAGCAGGGCGGTTTAACTTATCTCGAAGAAGGTTTTTTCCCGTCTTAGTGACGGGGAAAGAAACCTTCTTCTCCGAACACTGATTTTTAGCGGCCAATACGAAGCACAACCAAAATAGCGGGAAAACTGAAAAATTCTAGAGACGGGCGAGCCTAGGCAGCCCCTGGCCTATTTGGCCCAATTAAATGGACTACTTTTCATTATTGGCACGGCCAAAGGGGGAATAGCACTCTGGAAAATACGGCTAGGTATTTGTTAGCCCCAAAGCTATTTTATACATTAAAGGGTTGTTGATGTTTCAATTGCTTCGGCAGAATTTGAGCCCACCTCCTCTGGGCTATTATTAACGCCTCAAGAAATTGATTATTTTGTAATAAATTTTTTGTATTTATTTGTTACTTAAATACACCTTAGGACTAAAAATATATATTTTTTTGAATTTTTATTTTTTATTTAACTTTCTACATTTTAGGAGGGCGGGTTTAACTTAACTCGAAGAAGGTTTTCTCCCCGTCTCGGGGAAAGAAACCTTCTCCGAACACTGGTTTCTAGCGGCGAATACGAAGCACAATAAAATTTGGCGGGAAAATTTAAACAGTACCATTCTGAAGACGGGCGCGCCTCGGCTGGCCCGGGTTTGTTTTGGCTTGTTTGGGCCTATTAAATGGGTGACGCCAATTAAGAGTAGAGTCAAGGGCGGACAATAGCACACTGGAAAGCAGGGATTGAACTTGTTTGGGTCTATACGACCCTTAAATGGGTAACGCCCATTAATAGTGAAAGGTGGCAAAATACCACGCTGGAAGGCAGGGATCCAACTTGTTTAGGGCTGTTCGTAAACGACCCCTTATACATCAACGAACCCAGGCTGGTCCGGGCTTGTAACCAAAAGGTGACGAGTTCGAATGCTGGCAAAGCCATCGAATCATTGACAATCTTAAGAAACACTCCGTTTATTTTCATCAAGACAGCGAAATACTCTTGGTAAGCCTTTGCAAGACATGTTTTAAATTTATGCTTTTATTTAACTTTGGCTTACGTTGCTGGAGGGCGGGTTTGACTTATCTCGAAGAAGGTTTTTTCCCCATCTTAGCAATGGGGAAAACACGGGGAGCCTAGGCTGGCGCGGGCTTGTTTGGGCCTGTTTGGGCCAATTAAATGGATTACTCTCCGATATTGGTACACTCAAAGAGGGCAGCTGCCAGTCAGGGCTCGAGGTAGGTTTTTAAACTTGGCGCCAATAACCTAGTTTTAGTTTACGTCTGGGGAAATTACGTCATAGCCGCCAAGGTTGAAGCTAGCACGCTGGAAGACGACCTTGGAACATCTACGTGGCTGATTGAAAACGGCGTGGGCGCCCGCTCCTAGGTTTTTATTATATAGACTTGCTTATTATTAATACAAAGGGAATACCAGGCATGATAACTGTCCGGGGGTATTAAAAATGGGTCATTCCCCCTTAATTGCATGCTGCAAGGTAGAATAAGGTAAGATATTTTATATAGGGTGTCAACATATCTGGGGTGGATGACGTCATGGCGGCCATCTTGGATCCTTGCATATTTGTATAGTCCTTACTACTCACGGAGAATTGATGTAAACTGTATTTGAAATATCAACATGTGCGACCAGCGGCACTGAATAGTCTCTAACCATTGTTTGAAACTAGAGAGAGAAATAGGTGAGTAGCATTAATCATGTCCTGAGCTATGAGAATGAACAGTACGACTGTTGACTGAAGTACACTAGACATTACATCATTTTGCATAACCACGAATAAAAATCTTACTGTCCCTACTTAATTTTCCGCCATTGTTTTCAACTGTTCCACTGCGAAGCATGCCCGGCACAAATGGGGGAACCTTTTATAACTCAATGTCATACACGTTATGTAATGATAAAATGTTTTGGGGGAATGGAACTGTGCCCGAAAACCCAAGATAAGTAAATTTTTGCAATTGATTACCTGTAAAATAAGTTATTTCAACGGAAAACGGTAGTGGAACGTCGTTTTTTCTTAAGCATGCCATTAAGTTTCAATTAAAAAGAAAACTTAATATCTGAACGTTAAGTCAAGTGATAACCTCAGTCTTATCGATACATTTTGAAGTCTTGATTCTAATCAAGACATTTTTGATTAATCTAAATTGAATTTATATCAACGCTCAAAAACTTGTAAACTTCATGAAAGTGAAGCTTTACGTAATTGGTTAAAATTTTATTGTGGAAATTAGGAAAGAAAGTAACAAAGTTACACGTAATTGACAACAGAGAAAATATTTTTTTCATTTGATTGCTTTGTTCCGAATAATATTTGGGTTCTCGAACTCAGAAAGGGGTGCGAAGTTGCAAAGGAATTGAAACGATCTGTGGTTAAAACCAACGTTATAAGTGAAAAATCTCCTTCCAGTTTATTGGAAATATTTACGCAATTATTATTGAATAAAATTGATCAAGAACGAACTTGTATTACTATAAAAATATGGCAAGACTTGGATTCTAAACGAATCCTTCCATTTATGTGGCATTTAACCTCGGTATAAGACTCAAAGCCAAATTATTTTCTAATCAGCACGCCTTAATTTTACTCACAACAACTAAACCATAAAATGACACAATGTGCTATTTACACTATATCAGCCTTAACACATAACCTTATAATTTCGCTACAAAGAAGATAAAACCTTGTGAACATATTCTTATTATTGACAATGAATTTTATGTTCAGAATATATTTGGAATTATACAATTTCTCTGGAGCATTCCTAGTAGCCCGTTCCACGAATTATTAACTTTCGATTCCGCAAACTTATCAACATTCGGGATAAAAGTAACGCTAAAAACCTTTGCATGATGCTGGTTATTATGTTTATCATAAAAGCTGACAACTAATTACTTAATATTGTGAAACATTTGCAAAACATGCAGAAATTTGATCATGTAACCAGATTTCTCTCCTTGGTCATTTAAAATCAAATATGGTGGAAACTGGTAAAAAGTTAATGTACTTAGCTGAAATGTATGAAAGGCAAAGGTTGAAACTAATCTAGTGAATTATCTTAGTTCAAAGAAGTCCATGCAATTTGACTAGTAACAATATCTTTGAACAACAGTGAATTTTGAAATGTTTTACTTATACTTTACCAAAGTGTGTTCTATATTATTTGCTGTTTCGTCGTTCATCATTATTAATTTTTAATTTCCCATTGTAGTCGACGCAGTATCGTACAGGGACAATTGCAGAAGAATGAACGTATTCAGGTAATTTTATTTCTTCTCAAGTTGCGCCGTATTTTAACATACAAAACCGCACAGTATTCATATTGCGTATAGAATTTAAAGATTGCGCCTCGTACAACGTGAGCAACCACGAAAATAATTTGAAGGAAATCTTCATAAAATCCTTTGCGCGTTTCAACTCGTTTTCCGAGCTTTCTCTTAGGTATGTTAGTTTTAATTTGCCGCTTGAGTGAATATTGTACCCCGTTGAAACCAGGAAAGTCCTTAAGTGGTTTTCCTAAGCAACGAAGGAATTAGAGCAGGAATAATGGCTCTGTTTTTCTTCGGAGGAGAAACATATTTCGGGATCGATGACTTGTCGACTGTTTTTGAAACTCCGAGTCTCTCGTTGCTAAGCAACCAGTTTTTAGTCTCATTAGTTTTTGACGATTGTAACAAGTTACATTAATTTTAAAAATTATGTTCTACACACATTGGGACTATGGGAGAGTTTCAGGGCCGCAGGTCGCACATGATGCAATTTCAACTCCAGTTTACATCTATTCTCCCTGGTCGTGCTAGTAGCAGGTTAAGCTATAGTTTGCTCAGGTCCGGTTAGTCTAAAAAGGGTTATAAAGTGCTTGTAACTTTTAAAAGGTTGTTGTCATGGCTAAACAGACCGCTATTACAGTTTTTTATTCTTTTATAGGTTAGTTTGACACGGTATCTCCCAAAAGTAATTAATGTAATGATAAAATGTTTTCGGAGAATGGAATTGTGGTCGAAAAGCCGAGATAAGTAAATTTTTGAAATTGATTACCAGTAAAATAATTTATTTCAACGGAAAACGGTAATGGAACGTTGTTTTTTCTTAAGCATGCATTTAAGTTTCAATTAAAAAGAAAAATTAATATCTGAACCTTCAGACAAGTGATAACCTCAGTCTTATCGATACTTTTTTGGTCTTGATTCTAATCAAGACATTTTTGATTAATATCTGTTCCTTCAGTCTTCATTTTAATTAAGAATGTTAAGAAACTGATTAACAATTTCAAAATCTGCACTAAGCAGAAACATACATAAAGGGAACCATAACTTTAGCTCAATCAGACATTTATTTATAATGATAGTTCAAAAATAAAACGTAAATAATTAAAAGTTTGTATTCTTATTGTAATTAACATAATACAATTTTTTACAATCATTTATTGAAACGCGAGGCGCCCCCTAAAAATTCCAGAAATAGGACAAAATTGACAATTTTACAAAATTTTTAAAAATGCTGATTTATGTCCGTTTAACATTTAGCTCAAAATTGTCATAAGCCAATATGAAATTCGGATATCCTTAATACTTCACACAGACGATCCGAGATTGTCAATTTCAAACTTTTTTGTAGCATAAACTAACGTCTGTTTGATTTTAAGCTTAAAACCTTAAACAAAATATTGTCAGGGCTACCCTAAAAGTTCACAAAGATGATCCAAGATTGATAATACGCCTAAAAAGTGCCATCTTCAAAATATGTAGCCGGGGAAAAGAGAACGTGATCGAGTGGGCTATGCTAGTGGTTGGAAGTCGCGGGGGTTGGGACAGGGATAAGGGAGTTGAGATGGATTGGGAATGATGATGGGCGACCTAAGGCACCGTATCTCTCCCAATGTACCTCGCGTACGCCCCTACCCTTCAGTAGGCGATTGCTAAGTGCTGCCGCGAAGCGCCATTTTATTTGTATGAGAACTAGCATCTATTTTTAAGATAGAGGGAGCGCCCTTTACAATTTCGTCCAGTACGACCCTACCTAACCGCTGAGGATGCTGGGAGGACTATGGTGCCGTAGGTGGGGGTACACAGGCAACGCTATAGGTATGGGGGTTTCCACTCCATTCCTCTCTCCTTCAAGGTTGGGACTCCAGGCAAAGCCGACTCCATCACGCACTCGACAACGCAAAGCAACTCGCGCCAGCGTGGGAAATAAGGCGGTGACACAGGGCAACTGACCAGTTTAAAAATTGCCTGGTCCAGTTCAAAAATTAAATCGGAGGGGAGTCAGTGGACTACTAAGAAAGTTCAAGGGTAACCAGAATCCACACATTAAAATTCTAATATTTTAATTATCCACTTCTTTATCTTAGCAGACGACGTGCTCTGGTCAATGGTCACGGACCAGTTTATTTATTTCAAGTCAGGAATGTCGCGGGCCTAATGTCCAGTTTAAAAAATCCTTATTTGGTCACGGACCAGAAAACTCACATTAACGCGACGCGAATGACGAAAACTACGTATTTTCCGACTGAGGAGAGGCGAAATAGCCCGTCCCCCCTTTTATTTTGAAAGTGGGACTGGGACTATGGCGCGCGAATACTTAGGCATCTTATACCTTACCCCTCGTAAACTAGATATCGCTTCTTGGTAAAACTTTATATAACTAAATCTATAAGTTTATAAGATATGTTCCATAACAAGGTTCATACAACTTTTGTAAAACAAATTTCCCTGAGATTTCCGGGCTTTTCCCCATATACCTCCCTGAGTTTTCCAGGTTTTTCCCGTATATGTAGTATCCTATGGAGAAAATGTTAACGAAGGAGGGAAGGGGCAAATAGGTCTATTACATAATCAAAGGATATCACCTTATCTCTAATATAACCAGAGTTACGAGCTTCCAAAATTTAGTGTAATGTTAATCCTATGGAGGAGGCAAAGTACCTACAAGTACCCGGGGCAAGTACCTACAAGTACCCGGGGCAAGTACCTACAAGTACCCGGGGCAAGTACCTACAAGTACCCGGGGCAAGTACCTACAAGCAACCGGGGCAAGTACCTACAAGCACCCGGGGCAAGTACCTACAAGCAACCGGAGCAAGTACCTACAAGCAACCGGAGCAAGTACCTACAAGCAACCGGAGCAAGTACCTACAAGCAACCGGAGCAAGTACCTACAAAAACCCGGGGCAAGTACCAACAAGCACCCGGGGCAAGTACCAACAAGCACCCGGGGCAAGTACCAACAAGCACCCGGGGCAAGTACCAACAAGAAACCGGAGCAAGTACCCACAAGCCTCCGGGGCAAGTACCCACAAGCCTCCGGGGCAAGTACCCACAAGCACTCGGAGCAAGTACCCACAAGCACCCAGAAGCACCCGGGGCAAATACCCAAAAGCAACTACAAGTACCTACAAACACCCACAAGTACCCGGGGCAAGCACCCAGAAGTACCCGGGGCAAGTACCTACAAGCACCCACAAGTACCCGGGTTCAAGTACCCACAAGTATCTACAACCACCCACAAGTACTAACAGGCACCCACAAGTACATACAAGCACCCACAAGTACCTACAAAAACCCAAGAGTATAAGCACCTACAAGTACTCACAAGTACTCACAAGTACCTACAAGCACTCACAAGTACCTACAAGCACTCACAAGCACTTACAAGTACTCACAAGCACCCACAAGAACCCACAAGTACCTACAAGTACCCACAAGTACCTACAAGTACCCACAAGTACCTACAAGTACCCATAATCGTTAATCTAGCTTAATTGGCTGTAATCGCTAATCTAGCTTAATTGGCTGCAATCGCTAATCTAGCTTAATTGGCTGCAATCGCTAATCTAGCTTAATTAGTCATAAACTTGTGCACTAACAGAATTCATACATGTCATAGACTTGGGCAATGCTGTTTCTTCTATAAGTAATTAAATTAGGTTTGAACCGAGCTTATGGACTCGCTAACTATTCAAAATATTTTAACTTCAATAGAGCATTTCATCCATTAAACTTGAAATAGAATCACACCAAATGTTATTCAACCACTAAACGCTAATAAAGGTGAGTTTCGAATGTGTTGTCAATTTCTAATAAAACAGTGTATCATTGAAAAAATCGCTAATCTAGGTATTTTTGAAAAATTTAAACTAAACATACTTAACTATAATTTTTGTGAATAAAAAGTAGAAAAGGACCTAATATAAAGATCATATGTTCATTTAAAAGCGTTTTCAATCCTAAGAAATGTATAGTTTTTGTTGTATACGTTCCACAATTTAGCCTTTTTTATGAAAAATCCCATGTTATTTCTATGGGAATTTTCCAGTTTTTTGCCCAAAAGGCTGATTAATTTTATGTAAATGAAAACCACCCTTAGCAACTTTATTTTTTATAAAATAAACTATTAGATGAATCTCTTTGAAATTCTAAAAACATATTAAGGACCCGGATTGTAGTTCTGTGGAATGTTTTCAAAACAGTTAACACAACACAAAAAAAGTTAGAGCCAATCAAATAATCTTCCTTATACATTAGAGGCAGTATGAAGTCTTATCTAAGAGAGCTACCGCTCTCCTAGAATACCGCTCCTGAACCAGTGACAGCGGCGTGGAAGAAAGGGGATGGAAAGGCAAGAGCTTCGATGGCATTACTCATGGAGGATAATCAGCTGTTACTCGTCAGAGATAAGACAACAGCTAAAGAGGCGTGGCAGTCTATAAAAGATTATCATCAGAAAAGCACATTGTGCAGCAAGGTATTTCTATTGAAACAGCTATGCAGAAGCCAGTTATGCGGAAGAACACTTGGATCAATTGTTAAACATTGTTGACCGTTTGCGAGGGTTAGGAGAAAACCTGAAAGAAAATCTTGTTGTAGCATTATTGCTTTGTAGCTTTCCAGAGAGCTATGAAATCCTGATAATGGCATTGGAGTCAAGAGACGAAACTGATTTAACACTGGAATTAGTAAAGGGTAAAATAGTTGATGAGTATAAACGACGAATAGGATCTGGACACTTTTTCACTGACTTGGATGACACTTTCAGTGAGAAAGTATTTACGGCGCAAGGCGTAACGTTAGACGCTACGGGAAGAGGATCAGCCTTACTAACGTGTATGACTGGAAAGGAATCGCAATCGACAGCAAATGTTGAAAACATTTTGCTGGTCCATGACCTATGTCATGTTATAAATATCTCCCGCTAGGGGTATTGATAGTTCTGATAGGATGTTCTCCCGCTAGGGGTTCTGAAGCGTGGTGTGAGCTTGACAGGAGAACGGCAGTTGTTGTAACGCGCTTGAAATGAGTAGTCACTTTTAATAAAGGATAAATTAAGTACTCTTAATATGGCAGTTTAATAAACACAACATGGTGATAGAGGTGTTCTCGAACTTTACGCTTTTAAATCAAACCAACGGCTGTCTAGATTAAAACAGTTTTTACAACTTCGTTCGTTCGGGCCTTGGACATGACGTCATTCAAAAGCCCTTCAGCTTCAACATGGGCTGAGTATAAGGAAGGATTTAAATTTATGCCGACGCAGCCAAGTTAAGTACTGAAACTATACCTACGCAACGCGCAACATTTCTGCATATTTTAGGCCCAGCGGGGCGGCGTATATACAAAACTCTCCCAATCTATTAGGTCGGCGATGCTCGTACCCTTCAGGTTATTCTTACGGCTTTTGACACTTTTTATCAACCGTATAAGAATCTAACCTATCTACGGTACTCATTTTTCAAAGGAAACAATTACAACTAACATTTGACCAGTTCCTTACCGAACTTAAAACCAAGGCCCGAGTGTGTGAATTTCTCACGTTGACGGACTCTCAAGTTTGCAACCCAAATAGTCTGTGGTCTTCGTAATGACGTGACGCGTAAAACTCTCTTAGCAATCCCCGATTTAACATTAGAAAAAGCGATCCAACTCTGCCAGGCAGAAGAGATTTCTACGTTCCATGCTGGTGCTATGGCTAACGGGACTGCAAAGACTGACGATAATGCCATCACTATTGATGCTTTAAACCGTAAAGGACCCAATTTTAAACAATCGCGATACCCCGTTTCAGTTTCGCATCCACAGGCTAATACAAATAAGTATAACTCAAGGACCAACGAATCATACCGTCCCAATAGAACACTACAGTATCAACAAATCCAACCGCGTCCAATGCAATCACAACAACATCGCTCGCTACCAATTCAGCACCTTAATAAATGGCTAAACTGAGGTCACTCAACCCACAACTCAGGTTTATGTCCTGCCCGTATGTCCATTTGCTTAAAATGTGGGCGTAAAGGTCACTGGGCCACAGTTTGCCGCTCAACCAATGCTATAGAAATTCAATCAGGGGTAACAAATTTCCAACACAATTATGATTACCAAGAACAAGACCAATACGAAGGCCAATATGAACTCACTTGCTTCGTATAGTATAATACTTTATCAAGAATTAAATTAGTTACAAACTGACCCCTCCACTCAAGAGACAATAACACACCAATACAGGGAAGATGAAATTTTTGATTAACTGTACCTCGTTGATACAAAGGTTCAGTTCAAAATAGATACGGGTAGCCAAGTCAATATTATCCCGTTAACTATGTATCTAAACCTACCCTGACGTCCAGAATTGCAAGCTCCTAAGTATAAAGTAATGGCTTATTCCGGCCATCCAGTCCCGATTGCAGGGGTTATTGACGTTGTCTGTTCATCTTACGCAGCCAGAGGCACATTCCCTTTTTATTTAACAACTGAGAAACGGATCCCTATCATAGGAGCCACAGCTTCCGTTCAACTGGCAATAATCCAACATCACTGTTACCCACTACCGCCCCTTCAAACGAAAGAATTATATACAATCACATCAGTACCTACAATTAAACAGATACCACAAACACCGAAAGAAATCGTCGCGCAGTTCCACGGTGTTTTCGACAAAATTGGTAAATTGCCGGGGCAACACCATATAGAATTGGAAACCCATCCAATACCCTCCATTAGCGCGGCACACCAAATTCCGCACGCGCTTCGCGAACCTATTAGACTAGAATTGGATCGCATGCTTCAGCTTGGTATTATCACCCCAGTTACTGGTACTTCAGAATGGGTACACCCTATTGTTGTAACACCGAAGCCACCACCTCCTCATGCGCCACCGGATGCTCCACTTTCAGTCCGTATCTGTATGGATCCGCAAAAGTTAAATAACTCGATAAAGCGTCAACAATTTCCAGTACCTACCACCCAAGAAATGTGTGCGTCACTACAAGGTTAAACAATTTTTACTGTTTTAGACTTAAAAAGTGCTTTTTGGCACATTGAATTAACGGAAGCCAGTTCGAGGTTATGTACATTTGCGACACCCTAGGTACGTTATAGATACCTTCGGTATCCTAACGGGTTGGTTACTGTCTCGGAAGTTCGCCAACAAACTTTAAGACGTTTATAACCAGTCGATGAGTTCCTGCAAGTTCATATATCTACACATGACTTTCTCATCGCTGATGTAGATATTTCCTCGCATAAAAATACTTTATAATGCGTTCTACAGCGTGCTTCAGACTCCGAAATCTGTTTCGGGCGAAATAAAATGTTTCTAACGAACTATGAAGTCAAAAATGTTGAATACGAAAACACGTTAGCTAATTTGAAGAGAGACGCCGCTCTAATGATCTTACAATTGCGAGAAAAACACAAATTGCCACACAGTGTTTCTTCAAGTATATAAAACAGCTTTGCGGGACTATTAGAAAATTGCATAAATGTTTGTATCAAATTCAGTGTTATAACAAATGTGGATGTATAGGAGAATATTTTGGAAAAGGTGGCAGCTGATTAATAGGAGAATATTTTGCAAAAGTGGGCAGCTAATTAATAGGAGAATATGTTGTAAAAGGTGGCAGCTAATTAATAGGAGAGTATTTTAGAAAAGGTGGCAGCTAATTAATAGGAGAATATTTTGGAAAAGGCGGTAGCTAATTAATAGGAGAATATGTTGTAAAAGGTGGCAGCTAATTAATAGGAGAATACTTTTTAAAAGGTGGCAGCTAATTAATAGGAGAATATTTTGAAAAAGGTGGCAGCTAATTAATAGGAGACTATTTTGGAGAAGGTTTCAGCTAATTAGTAGGAGAATAGTTTGGAAAAGGTGGTAGCTAATTAATAGTAGAATATTTTGGAAAAGGTGGCAGCTAATTAATAGGAGAATATTTTGGAAAAGGCGGTAGCTAATTAATAAGAGAATATTTTGGAAAAGGTGGAAGCTAACTGTTAAGTCGTGAGTTTATTTAGTGAGAACTTTATTCATAATGAGTATCTACTATCAGTTTGTTACAATTTACAACTCGTATTTTAGCTCATCTTAGTTTTTTAGAGGAATGTGTTCTTTATCTATAGATACATAATCCTTATCAGTCTTATGTCTATTAGACTATGTAACATGTTTTCTTTTTTTTTTACAATTTTAATTAAACATTTGATTGAGAAAATGATCGAAGCGTTGTGGGGGTTTGCTGAGGCGTCCGCTTCTCGTCATTTGGAGGATTTCTGAGTGAATACGGTGTTGTTCTGGATACTCTGGTTTTCTGTTACTGGGTGCCGCCTGGCTTGATTGACCCGGCCGGTCAGGTTCTGGAACTTCCTTTCCTGCATGTCTGGAAGGAGGTGCAACGGTCTCCGGTTGTCTGAGGGAACTGGCTGCTGCAATCTTCCATGGACCTGTACCTGTACCTGTACCCCATAAGTCGGTTCCTTGTGGTGGTCTTTGTGATGTGGGGGATATTGTGTTGATGTCCCTGATGGTATTACTGGTTTCGCCGATCGTAGATGGATAATGTTTCGTCGATATGTCGCGCCATTTTCTGTCGCTATGATGTAAGATTGTGGTTGCCTGGCTTGAGCAATGACTCTGGCGAGTTTCCATGTGCGCGGGGCTACGTAGTGTCTGACCATCTCCCCAATTTTGAATTCCTTTGGTGGTAATGTTGGTGTAGGTGAACATCATGATCGATCGTCGGGCTTGAAGCGCTTCGATCGTGTTTTTTATTGGAAATCGTGGTCTGAGCGCCATGTCTGAAGTTGTGTTGGGGGTTCTGATTAATCGCCCCATCAACATTTCGGTCGGAGCTGTTAGACCTTGTAATGGCGTCGCTCGGTATTCCAAGAGTACTTTGTGTATGTCATGACCAGTTGCTGCTGCTTTCGCCATTAGATTTTTTATCGTTTGGATGTGACGTTCTACCATTCCATTTGACTGTGGGAAACGTGGGCTTGAAGTTTCGTGGTGAAGAACGTTCCATTGTTTCAGGAAAGTGGAGAATTCGATTGAATTGAAAGGAGGCCCAATGTCAGTAATTATCTTCTGGGGAACCCCATGGCGTGCGAAATGTGGTGCTAGGGCCTTAATAAGTGCCTTGGCATCACATTTCCGTAGCTCATCTACTTCGACAAACTTGGAATGGTAATCGACACAGATTAGCATCGGAAGGTTGTTAAAATGGAATAGATCTATGCCGATGGTATGCCACGGGAGAGCCGGTACTTCATTAGGTTGTGATATTCTGTGAGTTTGCTGTTTGTCGCGGCTACGGCAAGTGTCGCAAGATTGTATAGCGTTCGTGATATCGGTTGTCATTCCAGGCCAGTAAACATGGAGACGAGCCTTCCGGAGACACGCATTGATACCTTGGTGGGCTGAGTGAAATTGGCCTATTATCGTGGAACGCATCTTCTTAGGAATTATTAGTCTTTGTCCTCGATAGATTAAACCCTTGTCAGTGTGCAATTCTTCTTTTATTATCCAGTAGGGCTGCAGGCTAGGGTGGATTTTCTCTCTGCGCCTGGGCCAACCTTTCGTTGAGTAGTTTATTAGGGCTTGCATCTCTTCATCCTCAGCTACGCTTTGATGGTAAGTTATGGTCTTGTCGTCTGACATTACTGTCATGGCGTGGAGAGCGGTGGTTGGCCCTTCCAAGTATTCAGTATTAACATCTGTTGTTTTTGCTGGTGATCGTGATAAGGTATCAGCTATGTACAGCTGGGCGCCGGGAACGAAGTTTAGTGAAGGGTTATATCGAGAGAGGCGGAGGACCAATCTTTGGAGACGTGGCGATAGCATGTTCAATGGTTTTTTCACAATGGCCAGAAGTGGTTTGTGATCTGTTTGTACTATAACGTCCGTGCCCACCACGTGGTAGTGGAAATGCTCCAATGCGTAGACGATGGCCAAAAGTTCCTTCTCTATTTGAGCGTAGTTTTGCTGGGTGATGGTAAGCGTGGTTGAGGCATACTGGACTGGTCGATTCTCCTGTAGAAGGACGGCACCGATACCATGTTGACTGGCATCGACAGATAACACAGTTTGCTTCGCAGGGTCGAAGAAGGCGAGGACTGGAGCTTGCATGATTTCGTGTTGTAGTTGCTCAAATGCCCGTTGAGCGATAGCGTCCCATATAAATTCGGACGTCTTCAGTAGGTTCCTGAGCGGTGCCGCTTTTTCTGAGTGGTGCGATATGAATTTGCTGACATAATTGGTTAGTCCAAGAAATCGTTGCAACTCCTTTTTATTCGTCGGTGGGGATATTGCTAGTATGGCTGCAACTTTGTTAGGATCAACCTTGACTCCATTTTGTGACAGATTGTGACCCAAATACTTGACGGTGGGTAGAGCCAGCTGTAGTTTCTTTACGTTGAATTTAATGCCAACCTGGCGAGCTCTTTCTAAGACAGTACGTAAGAGGTTATTGTTATGTTGTATTGAGGTGGCTGCCAGGAGGATATCGTCGGTGGAGATGTAGACGCTCGGGATATCACCGAAGATTTCATGCATGACTCGTTGGCAAAGTTCCGAAGCAGTTGCGATGCCATATGGGACACGCTTAAATCTGTACCGTCCAAAGGGTGTGGCAAAGGTGCAGAGTCGGGAGCTCTGTTCGGTTTATTTTATCTGCCAGAAGGCAGCGCTAGCATCTAGGACGGAGAATATCGTGCTTCCTTGAAGATTACTAAAGATTTCCTGAGACGTCGGGAGCTTGAAGGGTTCTCGTTTTAATGCCAGATTTAGATTCCTAGGGTCCAGACAGACTCTTATGTTGATCTCGTCCTTGGGAACTATGAATAGTGGGTGTACCCAGTCGGTAGGCTCTGTCACCTTTGCTATTACCTCCATGTCTAGCATTCTTTGTAACTCCTTCTTCAGTGGTTCCCGAAAGGCGTGAGGTATTGCTCTGGGGGGAACAATGACTGGTTTGGCATTTTCCTTCAAAGTTAAGTCATGCTGACCGGGTAGGCATCCTATAGGAGCGAAGACGTCCCGGAACTCCTTGATGATGTCTTCCGGAACTTCAGGAAGCTGGGAGGTGCTCAGAATGTGTTTGGAGTGTTGGGGCATTATCTGGTCCTGGGTCAACGTGCAAGGTGTCGCGGTCCCTGAGGTGTCCAGACGTTGAATAAGACCCATAGACTCCGATGTTTCAGCACCCAGGATGGGAACTGTGTCATGTGGCGTAACATAAAACGTACATGGACGAGAAGCATTGGCCGATGTTGTAATGACGTCTATACAACCTAACATCGGTACTTGATGACCCGAGTATGACATGACGCGTTTACGCGTGGGCGTAATGGCGGGCTGAGACGCGAGATTTGCGTATACCTTGTAGGGGATGACGTTGACTTGTGATCCTGTGTCGATTTTAAAATTTAAAGGTACATCTTGGATGCGAAGACTGGAGATCCAATCTTGTGAGGGGTGTTCGACGACATTGGAGTGAACGTATAACATCTGGATGTGAAAGGTGTCGTTGTTTAAGAAGTCCGTTCCGTCGAAGTAGTCTTCTGGGTCGTACGATGGCGAAGGAGGATGTAGCGTGGGTTGCAGTAAATAGGCTTGATCGGGAGGAGTCGTCTCAGTCAAGGAATGTATGACATTGCACATTCAAGCCCAGTGATTGGAGCCGTGACATTTGGAGCCGTTTGCAGGGCATGCGCGAAAGGGATGGTGCAGTCCACAACGGCGGCAATGGGAGGCGTCTGATTGCGGCTGGTGATATTTAGGACGTGCTGCTGGCCCGAGCCGTGAAGTAGACGTGGATCGTGGGGCCCACTGTGTTGATCTGTAGGACGGCGTGGTGACGCCGAATGTGAGCGCCAGTTATGTGAAGCCAAGTGAGGGGACCGGTTGTGTCGGGACTGCTGACGGTGGGAGCGTTCAGTTTGTTGATAGTGCATAGCATCAAGTGGAAGAGTTTGCGGAGGGGTTGATAGCCCCCGCTGAGAGGTGGACGTCATAACTACCGCATGGGAACCCGAGGTTTCGTCTGAACGGCATAAGGTGATGGCCTTGGTTAGTGTCAAGTCCCGGTAAGACAACAATTTCTTGCGGAGGTCGAGGTTGTAGATGCCTTCGACCACTTGAGTACAGACAAGAGAGTCTGCTAGTTGTCCAAAGTCGCAGTGGGCGACTTTAGTTTTCAGATCCGTGACAAAGTGGTCAAATGGTTCTTTGGGTCCCTGCCTAGTTGCGAAGAATAGGTGGCGCGAAAGAGTCAGGTTCTTATAGGGCTCGTCCTGTGGTTGGTGGGAATTTGTCCTGTGGTGGGTGGGAATTTAACATGCGGTTGGTAGGAATTTGTTCTGTGGTTGGTGGGAATTTGTCCTGTGGTTGGTGGGATTTTTTCCTGTGGTTGGTGGAAATTTGTTCTATGGTTGCTAGAAATTTGGCATGTGGTTGGTAGGAATTTGTTCTGTGGTTGGTGGGTATTTGTCCTGTGGTTGGAGGAATTTGTTCTGTGGTTGGTGGGAATTTGTCCTGTGGTTGGTGGGAATTTGTCCTGTGGTTGGAGGAATTTGTCCTGTGGTTGGTGGGAATTTGGCATGTGGTTGGTAGGAATTTGTTCTGTGGTTGGTGGGAATTTGTCCTGTGGTTGGAGGAATTTGTCCTGTGGGTGGAGGAATTTGTCCTGTGGTTGGTGGGATTTTTTCCTGTGGTTGGTGGAAATTTGTTCTATGGTTGCTAGAAATTTGGCATGTGGTTGGTAGGAATTTGTTCTGTGGTTGGTGGGTATTTGTCCTGTGGTTGGAGGAATTTGTTCTGTGGTTGGTGGGAATTTGTCCTGTGGTTGGAGGAATTTGTCCTGTGGATGGTGGGAATTTGGCATGTGGTTGGTAGGAATTTGTTCTGTGGTTGGTGGGAATTTGTCCTGTGGTTGGAGGAATTTGTCCTGTGGTTGGAGGAATTTGTCCTGTGGTTGGAGGAATTTGTCCTGTGGTTGGTGGGAATTTGGCATGTGGTTGGAGGAATTTGTCCTGTGGGTGGAGGAATTTGTCCTGTGGGTGGAGGAATTTGTCCTGTGGGTGGAGGAATTTGTCCTGTGGGTGGAGGAATTTGTCCTGTGGGTGGAGGAATTTGTCCTGTGGGTGGAGGAATTTGTCCTGTGGTTGGTAGGAATTTGTCCTGTGGTTGGTGGGAATTTGGCATGTGGTTGGTGGGAATTTGGCATGTGGTTGGTGGGAATTTGGCATGTGGTTGGTAGGAATTTGTTCTGTGGTTGGTGGGAATTTGTCCTGTGGTTGGAGGAATTTGTTCTGTGGTTGGTGGGAATTTGTCCTGTGGTTGGAGGAATTTGTCCTGTGGTTGGTGGGAATTTGGCATGTGGTTGGTAGGAATTTGGCATGTGGTTGGTGGGAATTTGTCCTGTGGTTGGAGGAATTTGTCCTGTGGTTGGTGGGAATTTGGCATGTGGTTGGAGGAATTTGTCCTGTGGGTGGAGGAATTTGTCCTGTGGGTGGAGGAATTTGTCCTGTGGTTGGTAGGAATTTGTTCTGTGGTTGGTGGGAATTTGGCATGTGGTTGGTGGGAATTTGGCATGTGGTTGGTGGGAATTTGGCATGTGGTTGGTGGGAATTTGGCATGTGGTTGGTAGGAATTTGTTCTGTGGTTAGTGGGAATTTGGCATGTGGTTGGTGGGAATTTGGCATGTGGTTGGTAGGAATTTGGCATGTGGTTGGTAGGAATTTGTTCTGTGGTTGGTAGGAATTTGTTCTGTGGTTGGTAGGAATTTGTTCTGTGGTTGGTAGGAATTTGTTCTGTGGTTGGTGGGAATTTGTCCTGTGGTTGGAGGAATTTGTCCTGTGGTTGGTGGGAATTTGGCATGTGGTTGGTAGGAATTTGTCCTGTGGTTGGAGGAATTTGTCCTGTGGGTGGAGGAATTTGTCCTGTGGGTGGAGGAATTTGTCCTGTGGGTGGAGGAATTTGTCCTGTGGTTGGTAGGAATTTGTCCTGTGGTTGGTGGGAATTTGGCATGTGGTTGGTGGGAATTTGGCATGTGGTTGGTGGGAATTTGGCATGTGGTTGGTAGGAATTTGTTCTGTGGTTAGTGGGAATTTGGCATGTGGTTGGTGGGAATTTGGCATGTGGTTGGTGGGAATTTGGCATGTGGTTGGTAGGAATTTGGCATGTGGTTGGTAGGAATTTGGCATGTGGTTGGTAGGAATTTGGCATGTGGTTGGTAGGAATTTGTTCTGTGGTTAGTGGGAATTTGTTCTGTGGTTGGTAGGAATTTGTTCTGTGGTTGGTGGGAATTTGTCCTGTGGTTGGAGGAATTTGTCCTGTGGTTGGAGGAATTTGTCCTGTGGTTGGAGGAATTTGTCCTGTGGTTGGAGGAATTTGTCCTGTGGTTGGAGGAATTTGTCCTGTGGTTGGAGGAATTTGTCCTGTGGTTGGTGGGAATTTGGCATGTGGTTGGAGGAATTTGTCCTGTGGTTGGTGGGAATTTGGCATGTGGTTGGAGGAATTTGTCCTGTGGTTGGAGGAATTTGTCCTGTGGTTGGAGGAATTTGTCCTGTGGTTGGAGGAATTTGTCCTGTGGTTGGTGGGAATTTGGCATGTGGTTGGTAGGAATTTGTTCTGTGGTTGGTGGGAATTTGGCATGTGGTTGGTGGGAATTTGGAATGTGGTTGGTGGGAATTTGGAATGTGGTTGGTGGGAATTTGGCATGTGGTTGGTAGGAATTTGTTCTGTGGTTAGTGGGAATTTGTTCTGTGGTTGGTAGGAATTTGTCCTGTGGTTGGAGGAATTTGTCCTGTGGTTGGAGAAAATTTGTTCTGTGGTTTTAGGAATTTGTCCAGTGGTTTTAGGAATTTGTCCAGTGGTTTTAGGAATTTGTCCAGTGGTTATAGGAATTTGTCCAGTGGTTTTTCGAAATTGTCCTGTGGTAGGAAGTATTTGTCCTGTGGTAGGAAGTATTTGTCCTGTGGTTGGAGGAAGTTGTCCTGTGGTTGGAGGAAGTTGTCCTGTGGTTGGTGGGAATTTGTCCTGTGTCTGGAAGGAATGTGTCCTGTTGTTGGGGAATTTGTCCGTTGGCTGGAGGTGTTTTTTCATCTACATCCATTTGACGGGAATTTTTTCCACATGTAAGGGGATAGTGTTCTTTTTTTGCTCTAGGGGGGATTATGCCCTTCATTACCGCGGATATAGACAAATTCTAAGAACAAAAAGCTCGCTTAATGGACGTTTTAACTTTTTCCTGTACAGATTGAAGCTAATTAAACTGGAAAGAAGCCTTCTCAACAAGCTATCGGAGGGTTCATCCCATGACGATTTGTATGAAGAAATAGGAGCTGCGAGCAAGGATGGTAAGTTTTCAAAATTCTTGTGCTCTTAGATAAATTTTTAACACACATTTATTTATTTACGCAGCTGTAGACAATGTAATCATTGAGCGAATTAAGATTTCAATGTCGTCCATACCAACTGCACAATTTATGCAAACCGGACATTCAGAAGCATACATGCAATCCGTACCAAATGAATCGTCTTTGCAAAGCGTTGCTACTGAGCCATCCTTGCAATCACTACCATCAGAAGCAATCTTGCCTTCTAACCAATCTGTTCCATCCATCCGTCAAAGTGGTGCCGTGGGAAAAGGGGGTCAAGGCGTCTTTGCACAATGCTGGTTTATACCAAGCCATTCCCGAAACAAACCGTTAGACGAAATTTCGATATCTATATGCGAAACGACGAACAGAATGAAAGTGCAAGTAAGTAGCTTATATTATTTCCCAAATAGTATAAAGAATCTAAGATAATTTTTAAGGGGCCCTCCGAAATATGGTCCGCCATATGGCCAAGCTTTTCTATTTTTTGGCTACGAAAGCCAATTCGGATATTTTGGAGATAAAATATTTGCATGACAAGGACGGAATACGAGATTTTGTTCAACAACACCGAGAACGAGGAGTAAGTTATTTTAAGTGATTTGATTTTTACATATTAATTAATATATTTTGTTGTGTAGGTGTAGATGCTCGCGGACGGGATCAAAAACATATGGAACGCTTTGCAACGTTTTTTAATGTTTGTAAGAACGGGTACTACACTTCGAACTGATGGTAAGTTGCACAACTATAGATATTTTCTGCACAAAGTATCTTGTTGTAACACTTATTTGGCTTTAGATACGGATTTTTATATTTATCTTAAACACTTACAAGATTGTGTGAGCAAATGCAAACGTGGCAACAGTAGAGCCAGACAGAGACGGCGCCCAAAAAATTAAGTACACATTGAAGCTTTTTATGAGCGAACCCTTGAAGAGCAATATGGAAGAGCATTTGCGCATTATAGAGGAAAAATACGTCAAATCCTCTTTTGTTCAGTTGACGAGGTGAGTTAAATAAACATTTTACAAGAGAAAAATAATTTGAAAACCACTGTATATCTTATATTATTCATTTATTATCCGTAAATTCTAGATATCTCGTAGCGTATTCCGCTCTGACTAACGGCCAAAGAGTCGGCAAGGAAATCTTTATAGTGATGGTTCAAACACATAAGACCTGCACGACCAATTTGGGAACGTTGGCAATCGACCGCGTTATAAAGCCATTTTTTGATGAGTAAGATATTGATTCTTAAAGGGAGGGTGAAGAGAAAAATCCGAGTAAACCTTTGCTTTTAAGGTTGTAGTTCAATTATAATTATAAGTACACCTGAAGTGCAGAAAAGAAGTGCCGTTTAGCGGATTGTGCATTAATTTCTTCGTCAACACGAAAGGCAATCCAATTAATGCCGCCAACGAGATTACAAGGTAATAATAAAAACTTCAATTTAAATTAGGAAAAACGTTTTATCGCAACTGTCTCTCTAATAATTTTTAAGCATATTATACTAACCGCTAATTACTCTTAAATAAATTTGAAGAACAATGTTCTCTGCCGAAAACTACTGCTACCCAGTCGAGAAAAGCGATTCAAATTGCTATGACTCATAAAGACGTTTCTGAACGAGAGATGGTGTCTGGTGTATTGGCCCATTCAGAAAACCCTGCAGCCTAGCACTATCGAGTACTGAATGTGGAGCGTATTTCGGAATGAATAAATAAATTGCGTAATGTTCTTTTTCCGTCCGGGTCCGTCAAACTGAAAAGTGTAGAAAAGGGGTTTTCGCAAGCCGAGATATTGAAAAGGGTAAGCTCTTAATTTTCATATTAAACACACCCAAATTTTAATTTTACAAAAGAGGGGTGTAGCTAAGTTTTACAGGAAGTTCGCCAAAGATCCCAACTCTTTCGGAGGAAAATCGAAATCGGAAATTTAAAATAGGCGATCCATATTGTTAACTAGTCGATGGATTCGACTTATGGATCTTCGGCGTCGCAGTTTGATTTTTTTTTCGGCGCATGAGCAGCCGGTGTGTTCGTCCAACAGCCCTTTCTTGTCTTTCAATTTAAAGGACGATTTTCGAGAAACTGTCGCCAGCAATTTCCGATTGGTTTTTTCCACAAGCGAGTGAGATTTTAGTTCCTAATCGGGATCATTTACATTTAATAAATTATTATAAGATAGACAAGTCAGATGGCACATTATAATTCAATTATCCGTTTTGAACAACTGCTCTTTGTTTGCCGCGATTTACCATTATCCCGAAATTTCGACCGCGATTTAACATTATAGTAAAATATTTCGACAGCGATCTGCCATTATCGCGAAATTTCGATCACGATTTACCATTATCGCGCAATTTCAACCGTGATTTAAGCCCCGTTTTCATGAGAGCGAGATTAGAAACCATTTGCGAGAGCGAGAGTGTGTTTCCAAACAGCGATATCTCTGCAAGATATTAGCGAGACTTAGTTCAAGTTCTCGCTTGTAATTTTTAGTTTTCATGAAAGCGACTTTTTAATAAGCACGTGGTTGCGAGCGCGATTTTCAAACATATTAAGCCGAAATAAAATGGCGGTTCGACGTAAATTGAAGACTCTACTTCTGAAAAAGAATCTTTTGCTTTTGCAAATTTTGTTGAGTTTAAACAAAAATAAAAAGCGTACCTATTCAAAAAAGAGATGGTGGGTTCACCCAGTGTGGCGAAGCAGAAAATCTGAGTGACATATCGAAACGTTGGTAAGTAGTATCTCAAGTTTCAACATAGAAGAAAATTATATGGTGTTCATAGTTTCGATAAAAGGCTTAAAATATTAAATATTCGGAAGCTTTGCCTATAATTCCATTTTTATGGAGAAATTAAGTTCCCACGAAAAGGGTGCGAGTAATATTTTTTAAATCGTTTGAAAAGATGCAAACGATGAGGCAAAACCAAGGGGCTTTGTTCACCAACTTTACAAGAATGTCCCCAGAAAAATTCGATTTTCTATTGACCCTTGTAAAATCACATTTGAAAAAGAGATACATCGTTAGAGAACTTATTTCCCCAGGTTTAAAATTGGCATTAACATTACGGTAAGTTACCAGTCCCCTTAGTCTTTTAATGTCAGATTCAAGGAATTTCCTATGGAATTTCAGATTTCTGGCTACTGGTGACAGCCTTCCATCAATGGCTTATGCCTTTAGAGTGGGAAAAACCACGGCGGCCAACATTATAAAGGAAACTTGTAAAGTTTTGTGGGACTGTTTGCAGCCAAAATATCTACCAGTAGGTTTTATATAAGAAAGTATCAGACAATATTTTCAGAAAGGATGACTTTCAATAGATGCCTGATAGAAATATGTGGTCGCGAGTTGCGGCCGATTTCGCCAAGGTATGGGATTTTCCACTGTGCTGTGGCGCGGTGGTTGGAAAACACGTAAGAATTCAACAACCTAACAACTCTGGAACGCAATTCTTCAATTACAAAGTAAAGAATACTGATTGGAGCATTGAAGTTCACTAAAGGTTTTTGTAATGGACTATTTTAAAGGGCTTTTACTCAATCGTTCTTATGGCAACCGTTGACGCTCAACACAAATTATTAGTAGTCGATATTGGTGCTTTCGATTCACACTCTGATGGTGGTATTTTTAAGTAATCGTCTTTTGGTCAAGAAGTGGAAGACGAATCTGTGCAATTTCCTCCGAAATCCAAGCTACCAAATTCTGACATTTTGGCACCTCATGTACTGGTTGGGGATGAAGCCTTTCAGTTAATGCCCAATTTTATGCGTCCTTTCCCAGGCAAACACCTAACGACTCAAAGAAGATTTTTTAACAACAGACTCAGCAGAGCTAGGTATGAACTATAGTTAGAATTTTGAAGACCATATACACCAACAAGTAATTTAATTATCGGGGGAAAAACAGGCGTTGTATTGAAAACGCATTTGGGATCCTAACAGAGAGATGGAGAGTTTTTGAAAAATCCTTAAATATGAAACCTGAAAACGTTGAGGGCGTAATTAGGGCTTATGGGATTTTACACAACTTCTTAATGACCGAAGAAACAACAAGCAAAAACAATGTCTTTTGCCCGGATGGTTTTTGTGAATACGTTGACAGAAACGGAAACCTTATTGTCGGAGGATTTGAAAATGAAAACCAGACGCATCCCTCCAACGCGTTTGAAAATCAACCGCCCTCTGCCGCAAGGAACTTCTCAAACGAGGCTGCAGAAAACCGGTTTTTATTTACAAGATATTTCAATAGCGATGAAGGTGCCGTCCCTTGGTAGTGGAACCTGCCCGGAGTTCAAAGCTCGAATGTCCCCAGTGATGTTGATTAAAATAGCGAGGCTTTTTCGAACATACTTTATTGCGACTAATTTTTAAACTAAATGAACATATAATACTTAAAAATCCATTTTCAATTAATTTTTGCCATCTGCGTAGTCCTTAATTAGCTGAATGACTGCCAGTTCACTCTTCGTTTTCTTATTAGGAGTGAAATCAGCCATTAGGCTGGTAATATACGATGCAAAATACGATTGTTCCTCCTTCAAAGAAGTGCTTATTTCACTAAAATTAGAAGATTCAATTTTTTTTTCAAGATTTTTCATGTTCAAAAATTTTCATACTTGTTGATTTTCGTAATTTTATTAAGAACAGTTTCTTCAAAGGCATTTGGAAGCTTCTGTTTTTTTGATTGTGGTTTAGAAGAGACTTTGGAGACGGAAATCTCTTTTCGCTTATGGTTATCCGGCGTGTCTTCACTGATATTATTATCATCTATATTTTCGGTTCTAGTACTGGAACTTGGTTCGTCTAGAACATATTCTTCACCATCGAGTTCGAATACCTGAATTAACATTAATTGAAAAAGTGCTGAGATTTCTATGGAATTTCTTCTACCGGATGGACATTGTTTACTTCTTCGGTGATATTTCCTTTGTTTGTTGCACCCTGGGATTCCTTTTCTATCTGAATATCCGCTTTACTTTGATAAATACTTGTACTACTGAAATATTACCGTGTTTAGCCACCACATTTTACAACTAACTTCATATTTTTGCTTACTCTCGTCGGGCAACAATGTCTTTTAAAAATAAAAGATTTTGGAAGTAATTCCATTTGATACAATCGAAAGATTCTACTTCAAATCCTTGCCCACTGCGTGTAGCAGTATGAACGTTGTAAATATTTCTAAATTGATCCACCAAATTTTTCCCCAATTTCTTCAATTCTATTTCAACATAATGAAATTATATAAAAGTTTTTTTAAATTAAGACTTACATGCTTAAGTTGCTGTTCGGACAGTGGGACAAAGGACGATCTTCCTCGTAGAGCTTAACATGGCGGGTGGGTAAAAAAGGAGAAGGCGTCGGCCGTCGGACAGCCCCTTTAAGAAACTAATGTTCCATCACCCTATTCCATTGAATAAACTTAATTTACTGGTAGTCAATTTATTCCCTCTAAATAATTTGAAAAAATTTACTTATCTCGGGTTTTCGAGCACAATTCCATTCCCCGTTTACATTTTATAACTACATTTATCATTTTTACGGGAGTACGTGTATGACTTTGTGTCGTTAATAGGTTGCTAACATATCCCCGTTCATGGTCTGAACGATTTATAGTGAAACCTTTTGTTTTTGTGCAAATTTCAACAATGGCGGCAAATTCAATAGGGACGTTATGATTTTAAGTCTTGGTTAAACTTAATATATGTAAGAGGGAAAGACACGGGGAAAATACTTTTCCTTCCATATCGCTCGATGGAAAGATCATAAAAAGAGTAGAGACGTCGAGGGGTCAACCCCCTGTATATCCCGATACTGAGGATTGACATCTCTCCTTTTTAAGTAGAAAGGGTCTATAGCAGCGGTACGACAGACAACGGTCACACGGTTCTATGCCAGGCCCATGGCGTCTCTATCGTTTCTATGGTTCGCAAGCAGTAGGGGGTGCATACTATTCGAAATTTTTTTGATTTTCTTTGTTGTAAATTTGTAATTGTCAACTTAAGGGTGTGAGAGTGTCAGCTGGACTCACTCAGCGCGGTCGTAGCCTGAAAACATAGATAATATACACAAGGATCGGAAGGTATGCCTTCTGTAGTGCATCTCTCTTTGCCGCGCTTGTGCGGGGGGGCCGCACGCCAAACTTCTGCAGTTGACTTCCGCTTATGCGCAGACGTGGTCTGCCTGCTCGTTTTTCGCGCCGCTCCGTGGCACCCGTGTGACCCCTTAATCTAAACCGAGGCTTAGGATGTTTTTCAATAATTATTGAAAATACTAAAGTATCAATTAACCTGACCTTTAAGGTTATCCTTCTTTTGTTTCTAGTAAGTAGTTTATAGTCAGTTAAAGCCATAGTGCCAAGATATGCTCATATGATACTATAAGATGATAACCGATAGGCCTAATGTTTATAAAAAAAACTTTAAAGAATGCACGTGGGAAAATTTGTTTTTCCACACGTGCATTACTTAACTATGATTCTACGCTGTACGCATACGCTGGTTTCCGGAAGTAGAACCTACCCAGTTTGTACCTTGGATCTCCAAGTTTGTACAAAGCGCGGCAAGCTCTGCCCCGACCTTCTGATCCTTGTGTTTATTATCTATGCTGAAAATTCTGACTTGGCTATTTTGCAATAGAGCCTGCGTTCACCGAGTCGCGTGATCTATGAGGCTGTGACTCGACTCTGCTACTTAGTCTGTATATGTTCAGGAACAAGGTTAATGAATGTATTAACGGTATTTAAAGGAATATGGGATTTATCAGGGATAGCCCTGGATTTATATACTTGTCGCTGAGAATCTTGTAGTATTTCTAGTAGCCACAGAGACCTCTGGTAGCACTCTGTACGCAATAGGTAGAATTCTTTTATAGAAATTGAAATTATTATTATTTACAAAATAAAATTTGGTCGAATTATTCCGTAGTTGTCCTATTTCAAGTCTAGGAATGTTCTCAAAAACAATTACTATTTAGTGACGAGTACCTTAAAAAGTGTTATTCACACGGAATTTTGGAGCAGCTTAACGCGTAATTGAGTGGGCTATTGCCTTGGTGACGAGGCCAGCGAAAGAAGGCATGAGAGTGGCACAAGGCGTACTTCAAGCCAGGACGATGTATACAACTATGTATCCTCCTTGCTCGTATCGAGCATAGCAGAGGCTAAAGCAGACTATCACTAAATCGTTTTGTCATTGTTACGTGTAGTTTTATGGTATTTTTCATCACGAAATCCCCTAAAAATGATAAATGTAGTTATACAATGTAAACGGGGAATGGAATTGTGCTCGAAAACCCGAGATAAGTAAATTTTTCAAATTATTGAGAGGGAATAAATTGACTACCAGTAAATTAAGTTTATTCAATGGAATAGGGTGATGGAACATTAGTTTCTTAAAGGGGCTGTCCGACGGCCGACGCCTTCTCCTTTTTTACCCACCCGCCATGTTAAGCTCTACGAGGAAGATCGTCCTTTGTCCCACTGTCCGAACAGCAAGTTAAGCATGTAAGTCTTAATTTAAAAAAAACTTAATATCTGGGCCTTCAGTCACTTGCTTAACTCTCTTCTTATCGATACTTTTTAGGTCTTGGTTAAATCCAAGACGTTTTGATTAATATCTGTGACTTCGGTCTTAATTTTTATTAATTTTGTGTAGACACGTTGGTGATTTTATATTGATTATTTCAACGCTTATTTCTGCATGCCGTAGAATAGGGAGCTATTAGTTCTGACCCTGAAACGTCACACCCTTCTATCTCTTACTGGAGTTTCATCCCCCCTAATGGTTGGAAACAGTATTCTACGCACAAAAAATGCCAACCAGATAGGGGCTGCATGATATCAGACTATCTCTTCCCCCTAGCCAGTTATTAGCTCCCTATAGGAAGTAGTTCATCATTCAATTGAAAATTGTTGAGACATCGGAGCTATGGGAACGTCACATCAATATTTTTAGTCTAAATTGTATGACCTGAGCTTACAAAGATTGTAGTATCACACTATAGAGAGCTTTCAGATGACTAGTAGTACGTCTCACCCTCTCAAGTCTTACCGCGGTTCTGGTAGCCATATTGGGTGGTCTCATCTTCATCCCTGCTTTAAACCCACCAATATGGCAGCGTAAATTACGTGACGAGACTCGGCTCCTCCTCCAACTGAAAGCTCTCTATTTCAGGTGGACCAAGACCAGATGCTCTGTTACAAATTTTTGAGCCCCATTTCCAATGTCATTGTTTTAACAAGATCTTATCCAAAATGGATAATTTCTTTTAACCTTGATAGGAAATGAAACATATAGAATATGCCATCTTTAGTGGCGCTCTAACTTTAACCTAGGTTAAAGAACTAAGATAGTATTTTTTGTCGAAAATGGCATTAAATTAGTAAACTAGCAATACTTTAGCAATATTTCGGGGTGAAAACAAATCCAATTTTGTAATATTTTGGGAAAGATGTTAATTCGATAATAATAATAAGAAATACAATAACAGGCACACATTCAGTCATTCAGTTTTAATGTTATTAGCTCCGCCCCTTAAGTACAATTCTAATTGGATTCAGCCTTTGGGAAATTGAAGTTGGTGTTTAAATGATTTGCCAGAATGCTAGGAGGTCAGGCAATGGAAGTATGCATTGATTTATCATTAAATATAGGAAATAACAGGATTAAATTATTATTTACTTGTACTCATGAAATTAAAGGTAATTTTATGCGCTGTAAACTATTTTACCTTTAATAAATAAAGTTAAATGACAGTTACGGTAATTTATTGATGACAAAATTTAGGGTTAATAATATTATTTCATATAATAGTTAAAATACAAATAGGAATGTAATGGCTGTTTAATAATTACTTTCAAATCATTAAAGTACTAAATTGCATTAAGAATGTACTATTTTCAAGTTTTTAAACACGCATGATTATGATATTGGAAGGCGCAAAATATTTATTTAAATAAACATTTGGTTTGATACTTGCCACGTTTATTTACAGCATGTAATTTGGGCTTAATTTCCCTAGTTGTTATTTAATTAGGTTATTCATTATAAATTTATTCCAGTCAATAAATATATTGTTTTTTACGTTTAAAGGTAAAAGTTTCATATTTTAAAGGGTTTTACCAAAGAAAATTGTTTTTGACACCAGAAAGGCTTTTGAGGATTATTAGTGATTGCGTCCTAACTGGCGAAAAAAGACCTTAACAGGGAAAAGCTAAGAGTAACTATAATTGATTTTAAGTGAATCTAAAATGAAGGTTTAACTATGAATGCATGAGAGTGATTAAAAAATGATCAAAGTCAGTCATACGTGAAGGTTGGATTTAAAAAGTGTGAGAGTTCAACATTATCGTATGAATGCCTATAATAATTTTGTTAATTTCTCAAGTGAACAATTCAATAATGAAAACATATTTATGCACATTTAATCCTAGGACTATTAAATTGAGACTATATAATTGCCAGAAAAATAGTAAGCATGGGTTTTAATATTAAATTTTTTAAGGTATAAAAAAGGGAAGGGGAGTTTGTTAAATTACTCCTAATATACTTAAAGATGCTTTTTAAAAGGGTAGTGCTTTGTTGGTGTAGAATCTGCAGTTTAGTTCAGAGAGTTAATGAGGTGCCTTGTATTTCGTTAGAGACATCTCCAATCCAGTTGATTTTAGTTTTTTTCTATATTTATTACTATTGAACTCAGATGGCATTACTGCCTAACGTCATTAATTGGCAGCATTTTTTTACTGGTTCCATCGACCTTGTTTTGTTTGGCAAACGTCCGTTAAACAATGTAATATACCATCATGGTATATTAGCTTTAAGGAGTTTTGATGAAAAAGTCCAAGGTTAATCAGTTGGTATTTAGAGTAACGAGTGAAGTACTTGAGGTTTAATCGAGTGGTGAAGGAGGGGGGATCTGGGGTATTTCACCACCCGCGGACGCGGGGTAGTCAGTTCCTGTAGGGTAGGCATGCTGACAAGTCCCTTATTCCCTCAAAACTTTGTCGCCCAGAAGCTTGGCTTACAGGAGTGCGCCCAACTCCCAACATAGTCAAGTACATAATTTTAGTAACAAACCATTGCTGTTCTAAAGTTTAACAACGTTGAGGCAACTTTTGCCCGAAAAATGTTTTTTTGCGAATCCATAGCTGTTATGAACTTCTATTGTGTTGATGAACTTGTAGGCACAGCTTGCCAAACCGTAACGTAATTATATAGGGAAACCATAGAGGTGACATTTATTATTTGGCCTTGATACAGCTTGATGTTCTATAGACACTCACTCGACCAATACGAGGGTTATTTCTTTGATTATCTTTGCTGTTTTTAATCCAAAGACGCTCTCACTCTTTGAACACGCCAGTCTAAAGTGTATGTTATTTCGGTGGAGAAGTTGAATATATTTCTTGATTTGTCTATGGAAGTCTTGTTGTGGGTTTTTTTATAATGATGATGATGATCATCATATTTTTGAGCTGTGTAGGTTTTATCTTTTATTATACTGGTAAAGGCTATGATGAATTATCTTTCTGTTGAAGCTTAGCAGTTGGCACGTGTTGATACGATACGCATGTAGTTGTACGAAATTAGTCTTTAAATTGCATGTTTCAAACTTGAAATATACACTGCTTGTAGTATTTATGTCGAAATAATTTTGATCTTCGTTATATTAGTTATGTAAAGGGGCGGGGGTTGAAAGAAAACTTTACAATTTACTGGCTATTATATGTTCATTTAAAAAAAAATTTTGAGGGTAAATTTTTTAAAATTTTGTCAGGCAACTCTTAGCTTTAAGTTTGGAAACAGTGCTGCTAGAACATGAGAATTATTGTTTTGCGCGTGGGTTACCAAAGAAACAATGAAAAGGTTATTAAATTTTGAAGAAAAAAAAGCTATTCGAGAAGTTTTGCAAATTCTACCCCTGTTGGTTTTACTCAATGGCACCCGTCACTCAGACTACTCCAGCTGGTGAGAAACACAGAGAATATGCAAAACTTCCTGGAATATTAATTGTAAAAAAAATTGTTTAGTCATTTTATTTACAAGGGTAATGTAATATATATATATATATATATATATATTGGTAAACGCAATTGGGGAAATAATTCTCAAATTTTATAAAAAGAAATTCTCCAACAATAGTATGATATTAGTTAGTGGGACAAATTAATAAGTTCATGTGGCTATTAAATAGTTTAAAAATAAATTTTTGTAAGTGGTATTAGATTGGGTCGGGTACACATTATTGATAAGTTCTACAAATAAAAGGTTATATTAACAAATAATATTTAAACACAAAATCTTCGCTACAGGTTAAATATTAGGTTAAATTAATTTAGTTTATAAAATCTCGTGGATTATTTTGAACGGTTTGAAATTGTTAATGCAAAAAATTTATGGGCGTCTTAATGTAAAAAAATATAGCGCGCTTAAAAGAGAAAAAAATGGAAGATGCGAAACTGATATTTAGAAAACTCTTCGAATATATTAAGTTTAATCAGTATTTATTTAAAATTTGGATACGAGTGTCTAAATCTCAGTTCAAAAAATCTGTTCAATGTTAACTAATAATTTGAGTTTGTCTCAATAGTATCACCAGCTTATTAAAGAATTATATTTAATCACATAGCATTACCAACAGGGGCTACGTTTTTAACTTGTTTTTACATAAAATACCATTGGAGAAAGATTAATACAGAGTATTAAAAACCCTTCACTAGAAAATTTACAAATTAATGCAAGAATAATCGCCTTTTTTCATAACAATAGCATGGCCCTACAATCCTCCCTCCTCTCCCATTCACGGTTATTATAGTCTGGGCAACATCAAAATTAATCTCAAACCATTGTAAACCTTAAACATGCTCTAGGGCCAACAATCTTACCCAAGCATAAATTACTTTATAGGGAATATGAAACTATTAGTATATCTTTGACAGATATGATGCTCTTTTTGGTACGAATATTGAAATTATAAGCTTTACCCGGGGTAAATTTGATATGGATTCTTCAATCACGTTAGATCCTTTAATGTGTCTGGACTCTTTCCAAGAGCAGAACAGTGACGTCATTCAAGTTACTGACGAATCTCTCCCTTTTTCTGATCATTACATCACTGACCTCGTACCAGCCGTTGTCTTTTCTCACAAAGTTCACATAATGTCCCTCGGCCAACGATTGACCTTGATGAATAATCACCCCTTTAGTTTTAAAAAGCATCTTGCTCAAAGTGACATTTTGATTTTCAAAACTTGATATTTTGGTCGAAATCTTAATTGGTCGACCATCTTTGTAATCGCCACGGAGAAGACACAAAAATACGTACTTCCCGCTGGATATCAATACATCACGCTCTTGTATATTTGGGTTGTTACAAAATACGCATGGCACCTCTGTTAATCTCATCCTTTTTTCTAGAGATTTCCAATCAATTTTATCTCGGTTTTCTAGTGGAAGATTGAAAATGTTGCTTTCAACAATATTCTCCGAATTTTGTTCAACTTGGCATTTGGGGCATTTGGTAAAGTTTCGCGACTTTGACCAAAAAAGATCTTTTAGAGCCTTAGAGTAATTGGCTTCCATTTCTTGACTTAGTGTCGTCAAGAGCACCATCAAAAACTCACTGGCGTCTTGTTGATCGTTTTGCGTAAAATGATTTCCAACAGCCATTCTCAGTTCCAACCCTTTACGACTGTAACTTCCTTGAGAACTCTCGATGTCGTTTATCGTGTCATGGAGGCAACGTAAAACTGGTTTTTCAACGAATGATCCATTGTAAGATTTAACCAATTCTCTTAATTCCGGCACTAATAAGAGTAGTTGCAAAACGCTATTAGAATAGCACGTTACTTGGTCATCGTTAGCTAAACCTTTCAAGGGAAAACTATCCAAACTCTGTTGGGCTTTCCTTTTCTTCTTCGGTGTTTCTTCACATCTCACTTCCTCGCCTTCTAAAAGGCTTCTAGATAGTGTAGGCTCACTTCTTTTCCCACCTCTACTTTCTTTCGACTCCGTTATTTCCAAAAGAGGCAGATCTGGCCTATATTTTTTGCAAAGCCTGTTATATTCCATTATGGCTCGTCCATCCGCCTTAATTTTAGTCGGCTCGAACTGTAATAGATGGAGTCCGGCTAAGGACGTCACTCTCGATAAAGCGACGTACGCCATGCCCGTTCCGAATAAATTCGGACCCAAATCCATAATGGCGCATTTTAAACTCATGCCTTGGCTTTTGTGTATCGTAATTGCGTATGCCAGGATGACGGGAAACTGGGACCGCTTAACGTAAATGTTTGTCATGAGCAAACATTTGACGGAAATTTTCTCAACTAAAAAGTCAGTATTAGCGTCGTCGTTATTCGGTTCGCGATCTACTCTTAGAAAAATCCCAGTAACGTTTCCTTGTTCGTCCTTCTTGAATCCAGTTACGGAACCCATCGTACCATTTACAACGCCTTTTTCAAAACTGATATTCCTTCTGACCATTATACGGCAGCCAACGCAAAGAATTAACTCGCTCTCCAAACCGCCCGTTTTGGACGGTTCGTTTTCTAGAATTTCAAGTCTCCTCAAAATGTTTTTATTCATTTTTTTTGCCATAGTCAGCGAGTCTATCCTGGCAAGGAATGACTTCAACTTTGACGCCGTTTTTTCGCAGCATTTCACAGTTGAATTTTTCGCACATGGCTAATTTAGGCATCAAACCAATCGGGTGAAACCCTTCATTGGACAGCTTAATGAAAAGCTCCATAGCCACTTCCATGTTTTCTCCTCGAGCAACCAATCTACTTTCTAAGGTTGCAACATCAGCTCTAGAAATATTTCCAATTCTAACTCTGCTTAAAATGTCGCTGTAACTTTGGTCATTGGCTTGCCTAACATTTTGCGTTAGTTCATCGTATTTAAAAAACTTCCAAAGATCACTTCCTCCGATGCAATTGAATCTAAGTCTGGCTTCTTCGGAAGTGATTTTGATGAACGCGGGATTTCCTTGTACCGGAGGCAATAGGAAAAAGCCTCCCAAAACAAGGATAAATACAACTCCACCAAATGGTTGGTTCATTTCCCAAAATTCGTTCAGCCTCAAGTGAACGTGAGTCAGTAACACCGACGAGACCATGGAAATTTCATCAATAATTAAAAGTTTTAAATTTCCCAAAGTTTCTTTCATAATGCACATATTGTCAAAACTTAGGGAATGGTATTCGGCAATACGCCCATGATCTACCGGCAACATTAGTAATCTGTGTAATGTTAGGCCATTAACATTCAACGCTGCCAAACCCGTTGGCGCGGCAATTGCCACTCTAACAGGATTTTGAAAGCGTCGCCTAACGGCGTTGGCGAGAGTGTCGATAAGAAACGATTTGCCAGTGCCACCAGGTCCCGACACAAAAAGGCACTTGTTTCCAGATTTTTCTCCCTCTTGGGAGAAGTGATCCATGATGTGATCATATATTCGCCTTTGATCCGAGTTTAGTAACGCCACATTGTCATCATCAGTCTCGAAATTGATTTCCATGGTAGCTTCCACATCAGCCATCGCGTGTTCAGTTTCGATAACAATTTCTTTCCCTTGTAGCGCATTTTCATCGTCTTCACTTTCGGCCTCAGAAATTATGGTTTCTGGCTCTTTCGCCTTTTTAGAAGCCTTCCGTTTCTTTTCAACTTCTTTGGAAACCGAGAGTTTCTCGTAATATTCTCTCATATCTTTTAACACCGAAAGCGAGTTTTCGAAAGCATCCGCGTAGGTTTCAAACTTGCCTAATAGCTCATTTTCGTCACGCCACGGTTTGAAGAGGATCAGTAGAGCGTGACAATAACTTTCCTTCTCCTCTATCGGGTCGTGAATGTAGTGCTCCACTATGTAGGGCTTAATTCTCTTTCTCATGAAACCCAGATTGTTTTTCAACTCGATTACATTCGCATTTTTCTCGACACCATCAGAGTGCTTCGCATAATCGTAAAACTGACCAAATTCCCGCAAACTAAGATTTTCCAAGCTGTCGGGATGATTCGGATACTTGTCGTCGACAAACCCTTTTTGGCAAGTGTCCTTGTTTTCGGGGTCAGTTTCCCTCAAACGAGCGAGTTCCTTGTAACCTTTCAAAATTCTCGATCGGTTTTCTTTCAAGTTAGTGTTTATAAATTTAGTGCTGTCAGACTTGTTGTAAAGGTCTTGGCCCAGCATCATATCGAGAGCTTCATAAATTCCTATTTGCTTGCACGTCAAAGATTTCAATCTATAGGCAAATAATTTTTTGGACAAACTTTCGTTGCCTAAGTCGG
Source organism: Phalangium opilio (assembly GCF_054372755.1). Lineage (NCBI taxonomy): Eukaryota > Metazoa > Arthropoda > Arachnida > Opiliones > Phalangiidae > Phalangium > Phalangium opilio. The sequence continues at coordinate 2,598,247 of NW_028324167.1, forward strand.
CAAAAGTTTGGTCCATGTCAGCCCGGTCTCCCTTTGTCACGTAAGCCGTAACATAGTTTGCCACTATTTCCGATTTGTCAGCGACAAATTGCAAATCCATGTTGGCTTTGGAAGCCAATAGTAGCGTAGGATTATAATCATTTATTAAATCTTCGTGCTGTTTTCTCAGCAAGTCGTACAACCGTTTCTGCACCTTTTTCATCTTACGGTGACGAGTTACTGATCTAACGGAATTCATAGTCGCTACGTTTGTTACGTTACGAGGGACACCGTAACGACTCACTCTCGATCCTTTTTTTGAATTTTTCACCTTCTTGTAACAACTGGAGGTGCATTTGTGAAATTGAAATTTTATTACCAACCGGTGCAATTCTGGACTAACCGATGCGCTTGGCATCGAACACGTGACGTGTTTTTGCACGTAATCCAAAATAGCCTCGGGCGAAGAAGTTCCAATCTTTGGAGCGTCCTTGGCCCACATAAGCATGTGGTAGTGAGGTAAACCACGAGATTGGTATTCAACCCGCCAAAAATGATGTTCTATCATGCCAAGAACTGGATTTTGCTTACCCAAGACAAAGTTGTTTAGCAGCGACCTCACTTTGTTGTGAAAGTGCAAATTTACGCTAAGCGGATCCAAATTCAATAATTCAGCCACCGTCATCTTCTCTACTCCAGCAACGTCGCAATTCACTTTTCTCAAGTGATCGTGAAGTTCCAAGTCATCGTATTCGGCTGGATTAAAAGTCAAGAGCCAGGTTGGAGGACCAAATTCCCGAATCATCGCTAAAACGGATCTAAGGACTTTATACCAGTAGTCCTTAGTACCTCGAATATGACCCAAGAAAGTGCCTAAATTACTCTCAAGTTCCTTATCGCCAGATTCAACGCGACTGAGCAAATTTTCAACCTCAATTGGCATGGGTTTTTTTACACGAAGAACGTAGTTCAAACTGCTAGAAATCGCTTTCATTTCACATTCTTGATAAGAATGGAACAGATAGGCGTAATCTCGTCTAAAAATTGGACTCTTGTTCAAAAGACGGGATAAACGATACTCGGTTTCCGTTATTTTCCCAAATGGTCTATCATCGTGCTTGCCAAAGCGACCCCGAGGGAACAAATGAACAAAGCTCATGTTTTCCTGTTTTTGTCCCAAGTGCTAACCGGCTCGGCTTCGACGCGCTTCATTTGGTAAGCGCCCAGTAAATCTTTCGGTGGTTGAACGTTCACTGGATGAATAGAGTAATGATCGTACAGATCATTGGCTTCACCCTCAGATAGTTTTCGCAACAAAGCCTCGGGCTGTGTTAAAATTTTGTAGGCGTTGCCTGGTGCAAGCCTAGAATGATTTTCATCCTGCTCCTGTATGTTCGAAGCGTTTTGGTCACCTTGGACATCGTGACTACTATCCGCTGGCTTTTCTGTTTGAAGCGCAGCGGAAGCGCGTGTCAACGCATCAGATCCATCATTAATTAACGCAAGTGGGTCTGTTACGCTCAGTAATTCTTCGGGAGTCAATGAATTTCCATCAATTTCTTGCGTGCCACAAATATATTCCTCATTCATTGTCGAAATATCAATGTCTTTGTAAAAAGGGTTTATCTTTTTCAGCACACTGAATACTTTCAACACTTTTTCTAGGCAAACAACCTGTTGCCAAACTTTTTTGTCCGCTGTGGGAACGCCATTCACCAAGATATGCAGTTCGTGATTTTTGGGCAATGTCTTGGGAATCATCTTCAAATTTTTCTCCACGGGAATTGGAAGATAAATTACTCTTCCCTTTAAAGCTTTAACTTTGCCAAACTGCATGTTGGAGTTGGTTTTCGTGCCTAACCGCACCACAGTGTGGAACGCCTTCACAAGCCGAATTAAAACTTTCTCAAACATGTTTAAACTGGTGACATCTGGTGGAGGATTGTCAAACGCCAAGTTGTTCAGAAAAGTTCTGATGGGAACTTTACCCTTTCCCAAATCCGTAGCGCAATAACGACATAGAACCATGTCTGCTTCTCTCGTGTCGCAATTATTCATTATCCAGCCAGCTCTTAAAATCAGATAGGTCTCGTTCTCAAAAACAGCACTGTTTACCAATTTTTCTACTGCTCTTAAATCAGATTTTTTTCAATAATCTTAAACAGCAGTCGCAGGGCGTGTCGTGAAACTCCTTGGTGTTTAGCATTGCCCGAGTGAATTGATTCTCGTAAAGACTCAAGATTTCACTTTCATCGAGACTCGGCCGAGGAGCGTTAACGCTTCCTTCAGGAGCATCGTTTTGTTCCTTATTTAAATTTTTCCCACGTGTAGCAAGGGTTTTCCTTAATTCCGCCATGACATTCGTCACAGACTCGTAATCACCACTTTCAATTTCAGTTGAGATTTTAGTTAACGCGTTGAGCAACACTTTGATGTGATAAATATTATTCAGAATAGTTCTAATTCCCGAATAGTGAGGAGCCAGTTCAGCGAAAGCACGCAAATGACTTTGGCACTCTTCGCTATCAGCGCGGTAAGTAGTGTGTCCTAAGAACGGAACTATTCTCACCACTATTTCGTCTCCATCTGGTGGTATAGAAACGCTTGATTTTTTGCAAAATTGTTTTCTTAATTCGCAAAGGTCCAAGTCAGAGTCAAAAATTTTAGTCAAAGGTTTTTCATTCGCATTGGCAACTGTGTTTAAGAAAGCTAGTACTTTTGCAATGGCTCGAGTTCGAACATTACAAATATCACTGCATTCCCAATATACAGTTTTGTTTTGGGTTTCAATATACCCACCTTCATTGATCACAAAATTTGCTTTTGGATTCTTCTCTTCCGTTTCAACAATGTTGAAAAGATTCGTAACAACTCCCGATTCATTAACTTGTAAAACTAGTTCAACATTACTAGTTGCGTTATTGTTTTTCATGTCAACGATATTTCCTATTTCGTCAACAAACAATTCTTTAGTCGAACTGGTAGCACGGTCTCTCAGAACTTTTCGTACACGACCATCAGAATCCAATTGAAAAATTTTGCCGTAATGTGACTCATCGTCATTTTTCAATATTTTACCATTATTTCCAATCGGATAATAGGTAGTTTCATGGAAATAGGCCTCTTTCATGCTCCTGTGAAGCCTTTTCCCACCCACAACTTCTGCCAAATTACCCGGATCAATGGACCCAATTTTTTTGATTTTCTCAACAAATTCCTTAAATTCACTAACCATCCTCGGTACTTGGGCGTGGTAAGCCGAATATAATTGCCTTTTGAAATGCAATATTCTACCAGCTAGCACTTGGCATTTTAGCTGGTGAGAGATAGACCTCGTGCGTAGTTTTTTAGTCTCACCGTTGAAACACTCTGTCGCCGCCAGTCATTCAGTTATACGTTTGACGAGAAACCTTTTATAGCTTTCAGCTATAAATTTTTTTCGTATTGAAAATTCCCGCATTGAGAAGCTTTTTCGCAAAACCAAACTTATCTTGTTTAGTGGGTTTCATATATTTTTTTTATTATTTGATTGGGAACCCACATTAGTAGTGCCACCACGTGGTTTAGTCCAATTTGTTTTTTTCGCAATACCAAGGCCAGATTTACGCGCAACTTGATTATTTGCGTTTTTTTCCTTGAAGTACTCCTTGTTTTTCAGGTAGTACTTTTTAAAGTGAAGCTGATTATTTTGCTTCTTTTGCAAAGCTTTCCTCTCAGTTTCCAATTTCAACTTAGCTTCTGTTCTAATTTTTCGCATTACAAGGATTTTTTTTTCCGCTTAGCTTGTTTTCGAGTAACCATTTTAAATAGTCAAGAATGGCTGTCACAATAATGTATTTAATAATATATTGCAACGGGTTTTGCAAATATGTTTGTTACACCCAGCAGCTCACAAGGAACTTTTTAAGAACTCTTTGAATTGGCAAAGGTACACAAAGAAGAACCCTTTGAATTTGCAAAGGTACACAAAGAAGAACCCTTTGCAAAACACTCAGATTTCAATGATGTAGGTAATAATGAAATGTGAGTAATAAAAAATAGGCTTATCATTAACTTTAACAAAAGGAAAATTGGAAAGAAAAAATAATTGAGCACAAACGATGTATGAAGTTGGTTTAAATAACCAACTTATTAACCCATAAAATACTTCTATATATAATTTGAAGTAATAGATATAATTAAATACAGGTTTTTAATAGAGGAATACGAACCTTAAGCCTGGCTTCGGAAAGTTGCCACCTAAAAGTGAACTTTTATGAGGGCAAGGTTCGTAAGGGCGAAAAACCGAAAAGTGAGCTTTAAAGAGGGGGAAGGGTCCTATAAAAAATCAAAATGGCGGCTGCATGTAAGGAAGTTCTACTAGTTAAACCTTGGTTAAACCTATCACATAAGGGTAGTTTTTCGGTTTTAACCTGCAAAATTATAATTATATTTATATCATGGATTTGAACATTGGTGAACAAACATTTACTCTCCTTTTGGAGAAAATTTTGGAGTATATAGAGTTTGTAGAAAGTGGCAGAAAGAGATGTTAGTGGAAAGAGCCCAAGTCTTAAAGTAAAAGTAGAATCATGGAGTCGATAAAAGCATATAAAAGGGAAGAAAACGATTTGAAAATTAAAGCAATTTGCTTGAAAACAATGACCTAAAAGGAGATCCACATGAGCTGAGTTGTTTGTTTGAATATTTTTGGAAATTTGAAAATATGCTCCTGCAAATCTGTATTTTATCATTTTATGTCAGGATTGGTTATAAACCCAGATTTCCCATTCATGGGGCTTCACCCGATAGCAAAATTTCTTCCAAATGCTGCGGTTTTGGATTATTAGATAATCAAATGCCCTTATTCAGCAAGAGAAATAAAAATAGACGAGTATGCAACTACGAAATCTTCATGCTTGGAATATTGTTAACAAACGAAGAAGTATAAACTGTCCTCTAGTTACGCTTACTATTATCATGTACAAACCCAAATTTTGATCTGTGATAGAAGTTATTGTGATTTTTGTCATTTGACTCATTTAGACACCGAATGAAGTCAAAATTGAAAGAATTTTACCTGACTCTAAACTTTGGAAAGAAATAATTAAAAAATGTACAAAATTTTTAAACCAGTGCATATTACCAGAATTGGTTTGTGGGCATTTTAGAAAAAATGTTCCCCGTAATGACATTAGAGAAATTCCAGTTAACTATTTAGCCACAACAGGGTTGCCACGGAATTTTCAGAACCAAATTCCCTGACTTTTCAAGGTTTTCCCAGACCTTTTAGGGCGGTAGGGTAAATTTTTACAGCACGTTTTAAGTGCTTATAATTAAATAAACTCTCTACATTACGTTTTCCCATGTATTTGTTGCACCAAAACAAATAAGAAACATTTTAACTATAAATAACAGTCTAAGAGAGCATTTACTTTACAAAAACAATTTTAGACATTTTTATGGATTAATCTAGAGTTTTCTGTGTTGAGAGGGCATGAGGAAAAACTTTCATTACTCTTTCAATAAAGATTTATTCCCAGAAGTTTTACCCACTAAAGTCAAATTCCCTGACTTTGCTGAAATTTTTAAAATTCCCTGACTTTTCGGCCCATTTTTAAATTCCCTGACTTTTACTGGTACTGTGGCAACCCTGCACAATTCGTAAAAATCTGGTCAATAAAAAGTATTGTTATTGCGGTAAAGGGGAAGAGGGGAAAATGAAAGTTTGTGATAACGAGAACTGTGATAAGGAATGGTTTAATTACATATGCTTAAGCATTAAAAAGGCCCCAAGTATAAAATATTGTTATCGTCCAGACTGTTCTAAAAACCAACCCAAAACACGAGGTAGAGGTAGACCAGCAAAGAAAAAGTGATAAAACTTAATTTGTGATATTTTTTATTACTTCCACCTTAAATGTGCAATAAAAAATTTAAAATTTGCAAAAATATACTATGAACATCGTAAATCTAATCAAATGGTACTACAGAATTGATGGAAGGCAAGTATAATAAACGGTCCTCGTTTCATTTCATTGAAGGAATTGTTCCTCCATTCTGTATTTTTTCAAGTCTTCATAAAAATTAATAAAAAATGTCTTCGTGGACAAAGACTTGAAAAAGTAAATGATACATTAAACGCAGTATGAGGTCTTATCTAAGAGAGTAACCGCTCTCTCAGAATTTATTTCTTCTATGGTTAGATCAGTTTGAGTTTCGGCAGCTTTGTATGTATTATTGCTTGTCTGACTCGATGCCTCCACCATTTCATCGTTAGCTTGATGCATTTAAAGAAAGTGGTACGCATTGACAAGCAACTTCAGCTCTTCCAGAATCTTCAATTCTGTCTTCAAGAATGCTTATTTCCATAAACACAGAATCATCTAGACTATCTTCCGTTAACACAGAAACGAAGAGGTCATTTCCCAATGATGAAATCGCATTTTCACTTTTTGCTTACAATTCTCTCTTCTTCTTAGAACGCTCTAAATACCGATTATGTAAATCTAGTCTAGATTTTGGAGATCTTAAGCTTTGCATACTTTTATATCCCAGGAGAAGTGATGGAACCCAATCAGGGTGCGTCTCATCTTCCAAACTTGATGGTTTTCCTAAATTAAAATACATCGTATTAATGAAAAAATTTTAAAACTTGTACCATTTCTTTAATTTTAGTTTTTCTTACCTGAAATAAAATGACGACTACATATTCTATGCCATTTCTGTATTAGATCAAAAGTTGAAAATTTTTCTTCAAAATGAACGGCGTTAACCCAAGCCTACCTTCTTTTACGCGAAAGTTCTTCAATATAAGGCCCATATTTCTTATTTACACCAGGAAAAGGGGTAAAACGAAATCCCGTATCTTTTTCCGTGCGACTTTTACATTTAAAAACCAAACAATAAACCATTTTTAACTAAAATATTAATTAAAATTGCTAAGCCTGTGCCACTCTATGAGGATTTTAAAGGAAAACTCATTTGTCGTCTGCTACGTCAGACTCACTCAGAATTTGGCAGCCCGAAACCGGAAATAAGCACACGACAGTGGACGAATTATTGGCAGCACTGTAATGCATCATTTTTAAAATAATTCATAACGGTCAAAAAAGTTGAACAAACCTCATCTGTAAGTACCATGCTAAAATTTTTAAATTTTATTAATACTTTTTTTAGGCTAAAATATTTTTAAGGACTTGAATATTTAATAATATAAACTAGTTTATTTAAAATTGTATTGTGAGCAAAATAATCAATGTTAAAATATTAAATTCATGAATTTTTTGTTAGAAAATGTCAGGTACCACTTTTAGTGGACCCGTGACCGGCGTCACCTTTAATGTTTATAATAACGGAGGTCGAGGTGGTCGCGGAGGTCGAGGGGGACGGCGGGGTGAGTCTAAAAAACCTTATTGGCGTGGCAAGCCGAGATCATGCTTTAAGTGCAAAAAACCAGGCCTTTACATTCGAAATTGCCCTGAAATGAAGGGTAACAGAATTTTTTAAATTATCTGTCCTGGTATATTTTTGTAACATCCTGTATTTTTAAGAAGGAATTGAACAATGTAAAACGGATTTTGTAAATTTGGCCGAAAAAAAGTGGTTCTGAATGGAAAAGTAGCGGCTCCTGCCGATATAGAAGCGGCTGCGGCCGAAAAAGAGGCGGCCACAAATCAAAACACATTGGTGGACAAGGTGGTAGAAGAGATGAAGATGGACAATGAAGAGGAGACAAGTGTCTAAAAATGTTTAAATTTTTTAAAAAAAAACTTTTAAATATTTTATTCCAGTGAAAAAAAACTTAACAAAAAATATATTAAAAATGTAATAAAATAAGCAATATTTAAAAATGTAATAAAATAAAAAAGTATTAAAATAGACAAAAACAATTAAAAATGTAATAAGATATATTTAAAAATGTAATAAAATATAAAATAAATAATATTTAAAATGTAATACAATAAAAAAATATTTAAAATGTAATAAAATAAAAAATTTAAAATATAAAAAAATAATAAAAATGTATTAAAATAGACAAAAATATTCAAAATGTAATGAAATAAAGAAGAATATTCAAAATGTAATGAAATATACAAAAATATTCAAAATGTAATGAAATAAACAAAAATATTCAAAATGTAATAAAATAATCCAAAAATGTATTAAAATAAACCTAAAATATATAAAAAAAACAATATGTTATGAATTGGTTTTTTGTGAACTTCATATATCTCTTAAAACATAGTTTTAGGTTATATAGAGCAATGACAGTACTAAGTAGGCAAACTTCATACCTGTCTATCTCTGATCTCAAATACTTGCAGCAAGCCAGGAAATTAAATGGTATGAATCCTCCACGCCTGTAAACTATGTATACGGTTGCAGTTGTGTCAAAATGAGAGCAATTAAATATGTGTCTTTGATATTTAGCTCTGATAATTTCAGAAACTTAATAAAAAGTAATGTTATGTATTTAATCAGAATTTATTTTATTGAAATTTATTATTATTAATAATTATTTAATTAAAAAAATTGTAATACTATTTTATGTTTTAAATTTTACAAATAAAATTACTTCCAAAATGAAACGGGTTTTTAATGATTTACAAAGCTGTGGAGCCTAACAATCCTCTTGTTACAATTCTTGTATATTTTTTAACACAATAAATCATATCAGTACTTATTCAAACAGTAAACAGAAGGGAAAGGTTATATTGTATTATAAATAGCCAGTGGTATTGATTTTAGCAATTAGAGCTCGACATTTTCTATCCATTATCCACAAATTAGTAATTAATTTGAATGAAAATAGGTGGATATCTTTTATTAATTGGGAAATAATGCACACACTTTACATTTAAATTTTAGAAGTTAATTTATTATTTACTTTGAGTATATAATATTCAGCATTAATTTCACTAAGGCAATAAACTAATTACCTACGAGGAATTAACTAGTATATATGTTTAAAATTATAATTTAATCGTTTCAAAACTAATATGGTTTTGAACCGGTTTTCTTAATTTAGTTATTAAAATTCGTGATTATCTATTGGTCAATATTGAAAATTAACCAATGGTGGAACTAATTTTTTTTAAACTCAGTGAAACTGAAATATCAATGAATCATCTACTGAAAGAGGTATCAACCTATTATTTTTTTTTCAAAAGAAGGTAAATAAGGATTAGATGGCTTGCTGCTTCAAACAAGATTTTTAACCATGAATAGAATATTTTGTTAATTTTAGTCAAATTTAGATATTCGGTAATCGAATTGATATGAAGATAGCCGTTTTTGCTGAAGTCTATTTTAAACTTTAATCACAGATTTCGCTTACTATTTTACAAGTTTAATAAACACTACTGAAGGGCGCAAATCTATCTGTGATCGGTAATGGTGACCTATATAGCAATTTGCCCAATTAATCGGTTTGAACTTCATTTGCACATTTTTATTCGTTAATTTGAAATGTTGCGAGAGAAATTTGAATGGAATATAAGTAGATATCTCTTTCAGTAGATAAAAAAATTGGTATTGGTATTTCAATTAAGCTTTGATATCAACATCGGTTAATTTACGATATGGGCTTATGATGGTGGTCTGTTTATAAGATTAAATCGTTACTTTAAGTGTCACTAGACAGTATCTACCTCCAAAATTGAGAGTTAGTAACTTTATAACCATCGCTTCATCACAGGATATACGAGGGTCAATTTCTTATATCATTGACATGTGATAATCGGACAAAGGCTCACTATAGCTCAGTCAACTTTTGGCAAGGCTTAATACCGTTTTGCTTCACTGCATGTCGCCATCAAATTCCTTTTGAAGCATAGATCATATAGTATCCACCCTTGATTTTCATTTCGGAACACACGTTGGATTCGTAAACCTCGACGCGCACCACGACTAGAAGCATTAAAATGCAAACACAACAACACACTGAGCGCATACATTTTTTGTAAATAACATTTCTCAGTACAGCTGTTTTCGGGGCTGAAGCGACCGAAAGAGGGCGATAAAGAAGAACTCTCCGGACGTTAAAGGGGGTAGTTTCGAGGGAACGAAATTCAAATGCAAGGCGCGTCCTTTCAACGAAAAAGATTGAATTCTTACGAATACGTACGTTTTACGCAATTATAATATTGAAATTTTATTCAATTAAGTAATATTTAAGAAAACAAAGCACTCATTTTAAAGTCAAAACTTTAAAAATACGACGCTACGAGATGGACAAGTAACGGGGCTTAAAACGAGGGGCAAAAAAATATTTTTAAATAAATGCCAAAAATCAACGGTAAGCCAAGGCTTAGCGCAATTTCACCTTCTTAAAAAAAGTGCCAAATTTAGAAATAGATTCTGGGACAATGAAAAGGTTGAAAATTATGAAATTAGGCTCATATTAAAGCTTGAAACCTACTTTATATTATATTTAAAATCCATCCATAAGCAAATCCTCAAAAAATATGAAAATGACCACGAAAAAGAATCCTCTCCCAAATTTTTTCCCCTTAAAAAAATGGCGGCCACAAACGGGGTGAAAATGGGGAAAAAGAGCTATCCAAATGACGATTTGGCCGGCCATTTGGCTTGCCAAATGTTTGGATAGGGTTTGAACCAAATGAAAAGGGATTTGGAGTTACAGAATACGGATTAGCCGACCCCAAATCCAAATCATTTGGATTAGGAACGATCCAAATGTAGTTAGAGAATAGGGTCCCTGGATTGAAACTAAAATTTTGTCTTGGGTAATTTCCCTGATTTCTATGATTTTCATATTTCGTAGGCATTGAGGTTTGCAGTAGGCAAAGGGACCTGCGTCATCAAAACCCCACGACTCGATTGCGACCGCAGTTGGCAAAGAGACCTGCGTCATCAAAACTCCCTGACTCGATTAGTGACTGCAGTAGGTAAGGGGATCTGAATCAACAAAACCCCCATGGGAAACAACATATTCAACGTATGTCCATAAGGTATCGTTCCTTTCAACCGAATTCCCAATGGACCGAAATCCCATTCGACCGAATATCCCGCAATGATTTTAGATTTCCAGCCCAATGGCTATATTCCCGATGGACCGAAATCCCAATCGTCCGAATATGCCCATAAAAAATACATCAATGTAACTTGAAACACTGTAGCCGTCAGCGATTCGGTGGTGTAGTGGATACGATGTTGGACTGCGAAGTGATAGGTTGTTGGTTCGAATCTCCGAAAGGTATGTTAATAATAATAAAAGTATTGTTTCGTGATACTAATTAAAACGCTCACTTTCATTCCTTTCAAGGCAAGAGATATATAGTATTAAAAAACAAATTGTGGTAAAATTTTAATATTTTGGTTTCGGGTGGGTTGGGTTGGGTTGGGGTTGGGGTTGGGGTTAGGTTAGGTTTGGTTCCAATAATTCGTTGACACCTTTTCCAAAATATGCCCCTTTTAATTAGCTACCACCTTTTCCAAAATATTCTCCCTTTAAATAGCTACCACCTTTTCCAAAACATTCTCCTTTTAATTAGCTGCCACCTTTTCCAAAAGATTTTCCTATTAATTAGCTACAACATTTTCCAAAATATTCTCCTTTTAATTAGCTACCACCTTTTCCAAAACATTCTCCTATTAATTAGCTGCCACCTTTCCATAATATTCTCCTATTAATTAGCTGCAACCTTTTCCAAAACATTCTCCTACTAATTACCTGCCACATTTTCCAAAATATTCTCCTATTAATTAGCTGCCACCTATTCCAAAAGATTTCCCTATTAATTAGCTGCCACCTTTTCCAAAATATTCTCCTATTAATTAGCTGCCACCTTTTCCAAAATATTCTCCAATGATTATCTGACATCTTTTCCAAAATATTTCTATTATTGCTAATAAATTGTTCGTGGTAAGAGGCGGGCTTTTAATAATCATATAAATAATCTTTTTACCTCCAAACAAGGTTGGGTTGGGTTAGGTTAGGTTACGTTTGGTTAGGTAAGGTTAGGTAAGGCTAGGGTAGGTGAGGTTCACCGTAATTAAAACGTGGTTAAAATAAGTGCAGTAATACATTTTCAACTCACATTTATTTTAACAATAATAAGTTGTGAAATTAAAAATATATTTAATGCAAAACCACACAGTATGTCTTCTTCCAGTTCAATAGAATTTCGGTCCAATGGGTCTATAATAAAATCGCACCTTTGGCTACGTTCGGTCGAATGGGACCCCAAAAAAAACCCCTTCTGTCGAATGGGAATTCGGTTCAATGGGACCAAAGCTGTCCATAACTGGTGTCAGCAAACGAAAAGTTCTTAAAAAGGTAACTACACTTATCTTACGTACATTCTTCTTTTACTTGTGTATACGTACTTGTGTTTCATGACAGTGTAACAATTGCACAGTTTGGTCATGCAAGGCTTTTCCGGATGCGATTATAATATCGTCGACATAAATAGCTATGATCATCATATCTTTTCCGTCTCTCTTGGTATAAATACTTGGGTCGACTTTTCGTGGCTTCAATTTCATCTCTAAGAGCCTTTTACACCACTGCCTGCCAGATTGACGTAATCCGTATAGTGATTTCTTTATTAAGCATGATTTATTTCCGCCTTTCAAGTCGTTTGACCATTCTAACAGGCGCGTAGGAACGTTTTGAATTTAAGGGGGTACAGCTTAATTATGCATTTGGGCGCCCCCTCCTTATTGATAAGAAAAATGTCGAAAAATACATTGAACAAGGTTGAAACATTGTATTTTAGTTACAGTTGAATTTGAAATGGTGAATTATTAAATTTTCCAAAAACCGGTGTCCAATAGGTGTTATTCAGTGGCGTAGGAACTTTAGGGTACAAGGGTACATTAATTCCCCTATCAGTTTACTCGGGCGCCTAAATAGGTCCGAAAGGGCGCCAAATTTATAATCAAAAAGTGCCAAAATCATACTGAAGTAAACAAGATGACCCAGTCATATTAAATTTTTACCGCCCTCTAGTGACAAGCGGCTATTACTATATTCATTATAAGATGACCCCGGCTTGTTTAGAATGTTCAGGGTTTTTATTCATTGTTTATAAAATAATATTCCTATTATGAATAAAATCAATCTAGTAATAAACTACAGTAACTTACTCATTAGGTTCATTTTAAACTTAACCTACAGATCTTTATCTTAATTAAATTACTGAATAATATTTATTAAACTATAGTAACTTCCTCAGTCGGTTAATTTTAAACTTAACTAAACGACATCATTGTTTGTAAAGTTACCAAAAACTACACTATAATATTAATTAAATTAAAGTATAATATTAATTAATCTACAGTAAATTCCTCAATTAAAGTATAATATTAATTAATCTACAGTAAATTCCTCAATAAACTTACTTGAAACATCATTATTTATAGCTATGATTAATCTCACTCTTGAAGATATGTATATTTTAATCTTAATTAAATTACAGAATAATATTTAATAAACCATAGTAACTTCCTAATCGGTTACTTTTAAACTTAATTAAACTATATCATTATTTGTAAAGTTATCATAAACTACAGTACAATATTAATTCAACTCCAGTAAATTCCTCAATTAACCTACTTGAAACATTATTATTTATAGTTATCATTAATCTCACTCGTGAAGATATTTTTATTTTAATCTTGATTAAATTACAGAATAATTTTTATTAAACTATAGTAGCTTCCTCAATCGGTTAATTTTAAACTTAATTAAGCGACATCATTATTTATAAAGTTATCATTAATCTCACTTGTGAACGTGGACGGCTCGCTTAACTAAGCCGACGAGTTCTCACGAGACGATATCATTGGTTAAGTCATGATGACTCTAGAAAATAAACTAGGGTCATCACGTGATCTTTTCAACGAATATTCTGACATTAAAAGGTGAAAATGAAACTTAGTGACCTTAAAATTATGTTTATTTTGTAGTATCCCTATTTTTCTCATGGTTTGTAGCCAATCAGAAGCCTCTAACATCCAGGGATGCTAAAGGCAGAGGCATGGAGAAACATTTTATTTTTTGTTTCTATCAAAATGTGAGACTGCGCAATCCGGGCTGGGTTTATGTGGAGGAATAATTTTCTCATAGTGCTCCTCTTTTCCTCCAGCTTCGGAACACAAAATCTCTTGCCGCATTTTGCCCGGTTTTCGCTGTACGTTACTATGTTTATTCGAATAATCCGAAAGTAGCAAAATCCTAAGCGAGAGAATTCGAACGTTTGTTCCCTAAAATTATGGAAATGCAATTGAACAGGAAGAAGTTTAGGAATTTTGCAACGAGCTCAGCGTTACCAATCGCGCAAAATTGGAAAAAGAATTACACGAATTATGTTTCAACGAATTTTGTGAAGTGAACAGCGTTTCTGACTGGACAAAATTCACTGTAAGAAAATGGGTTTACATAGGGTTTTAGAAGAGTTTGAAACAGCGTAAGCCTCTTTGAGTTAAAAAACAATTAAGCACTAGGTTCTTATATCAAATTTTCAAAACATATAGTATGTATGTGCTTAATGCAAACTCTTTTGTTTCTGAAACAAAAACGTTTGATGGTAATGCAGGGTTTTCAAAAACATTTTAGTTCCCGAAAAGTTTATTTAAAAATTTTACTATCGAATTCAAAATGTTTACTATCGAATTCAAAATGCAATAAATAAAATCATAAGAAAATAATATATAGCTCCCTATAAGTATGTACATTTTCATACTAAAGCATTTGCTTCCAAATTTGGTGCTCTTAGGCTTTACGTCCTGTAGGATAAGTTTGGTACTACGAGTAAAAGGGGGGAGGCGAAACTGCCGCCGCTGTCCGCAATCTAAAAGGTCCGAGGAAAACCCAATCCGCCGGGGAAATATGGCCAACCCCGAAGAGACACAAGAAACTCTTTACCTCGTACTAGTGTAGGGGCAATATATATTAATTGAGCAAGATTAAAGCGTGAAATCTTTGAAATAAACGGTAAAAGCATTTAAATTAGGTCAAATATATTTATTTGAAAGAATTTAGTCGTGAAACCTTGTTAAACTGTGGTAATGTTTTGAAAATTTTAATAGACACAATGGGCCTTGGCGATCGAGATATATATGTTTATGATCAATCTTAGAACGGGTTAAAAAAAAGTACACTAGCATTAGTATTTTCTTGTAAATTTCTTCGGAACAAACTGCGCATGTGCCTCGCGAATCTTTTTTGCGCCGAGAATGAAGACAAAAGAGGTTTCTCTAACGTCGTCTGCGGCCTTCACCAAGCTTAGGTATGTCGAATGCCAATAAGCAAAATCAAACGTCTGAAATTGTAATTAATGATTGGTTTCGAAAAGTAAAAAGTAATTGTAATGTAAGCCCAGATATGTATTATAAACGCCATACTAAAGAACCCTCTTTAACTTCCAAAGAGAGTTCAACCGTTTTAAATGTATAATGCTCATTATGGAAACAGTACCCTTATCTAACAAGGTGTTTAAATATGGAACAAACTGCTAAAACGACAGGTAAGAAATTAATTCTTCTAAACGTTAGCGTATTAGAATTAAACCTTAAATGTCTCTTGTCAGAATCATGTCGGAAATTGATAATCGAAATATAGTCACTCCGAGGAAGGAAAGGCCAAATAGCCAGGATAAAAACCAGCGTATAAATAAATTAGATACCTTCACCAATTAATTGAGAATATCGATAATCCAATGCATACACAAGAAGATAATGGTAATAGTGGCAGTCAGGAGATGCCAAGAGTAGAATAAAAAGAAGATCAAACAAGACGGCGAAAGGCTTTGAAGCTTTCTTCCCTCAAAG
Organism: Phalangium opilio; assembly: GCF_054372755.1. Lineage (NCBI taxonomy): Eukaryota > Metazoa > Arthropoda > Arachnida > Opiliones > Phalangiidae > Phalangium > Phalangium opilio. Next base: position 2,614,006 of record NW_028324167.1, read on the forward strand.
ATACTCTTCGCGAATTGAGAAAGCAAAATCTTCTTTTAGAAGAAAATGCATTGGATGTTCAAGAGCGCAAAAGAAATGTTTAAAATTTTCCGACATTCAGGATTAAAAAATAAAACCAAGTAAAAATATACTCAAGAAATTTAAAGCTTTGCCATGACCGTCCACTTCTATTTGCCTAAAGCGTATGAATTTTGAAGGAAAACTTTCATTTTGCTCCATCCAAACACCTTTTGTGAATGGACAAATAAAACCCGGGCTCAGAGCTGAAAGATTCAGGTATATCAAATTTGAGGTGGAAAAATCAACACATCCACTATCAAAAGGTCTCTCGTTGAAATAAATGTCTATTAAAAGCATATGGAATGTACAGGAAGAGAATTTTCCGGCAATGTATAATTGTGCCCAAGATTCCGACGAGATAGCAACATCAGCCCTAGTTTTTATGGCTGATGCATTTAATTGCCACTAGGCTATTTCCTGGTTCATGGAACCCCCAGCTTCGTGGCTAACAATGTAACCCATGACGAAGAAGAGATAAAAGTAAGTTATAAAACATGAATGTCTTAATTAAACACAATAATTGAAGGTAGAGTGTAAAGTAAACCAAGTGATTTTTTTCATCGATCCATCTACTGATTATTTGTAAAACATCCAAGAGATATCTCTGAATAATATTAAAAACAGAACAATTTATTCGTTTAAACGTTTCAACTACGAGTCATCTTGCAAGCAAAATTTCAGTGGTACCCACGTAACCTACATCCACAATATCAAAGGCGCATAGATAACCAGAAAGTGAAGAACATTAACCCTTACCTGCCTTTGGCAACTGTATTCGTGTAAAGTTAGAATCAATGGGGGGGGACAAAAAGGGGTGGTTAGTGAGCCTCGTTTTCATCTATCAATCAATCGAATCAGAGATAGATTAGTTCATCGTTAATGTCACTTGACAAGCGGAAAGTAGTTCCTGATGGTAGCGGCTCCTGGGGATAAATTGGAATACAATTGAACAAGTTGGGAAAACCAAAATATTACCTCTCCGAGTCAAGAGAAGGCCTACTTACAAACTTATTTACCCAGATCTGGAAATGTTTCATTTTTTATGAACAAATACTGAAGTTAATTTTATGAAATATTAAAGATGTATACAAAGCATAGCGATTATACTGTAAATCAGACGATATTTTACATCCAATAAGGATATACTTGTACACATTAAAATCATCCGATGGGGGAAAAACGGGAAATGAAGAGATAAAACTTAGGAAGGATATTACCTTTACGTGTTTGTAAAGGCCCAATTTTCTACTCTTCAACTGTATACCCTCTATGTTCAAAGCCAGATTCACAACAGGGTTGCCGTGTAAACACTATCCTCTCGTTTCACTTCAACGATTTTCTTAGTTTGTCAACATGACTGTTAACGTTACATAACACCAAAGCTTATATGTGGCTACACGCACTGAAAGTAAATGCGCACCATTAAAAGCCTGAAAACACGAAGCTATAATCCGATTACGATCAGACCTTTCACTGATCTGGGCAGCGTTCAGCAGAGCGCACCGAAAAAGGACAGCGGATTTTGGAAAACGTTAACCGGTGAGCTCTGTCGTCATAGCTTTGCTGAACGCTTTTCTCCGGTCATCGGTGTTTTAAAAATTACGCTAGCGCAATAAAGCGTGCAAGGTATCAAGGCTTAACAAAATTGTATGATAACAAATTTATAGAGATAGATAAAAAACTTGTAGAGGTTAACGGTAATAGTTAGTATAGGGCGCTGTCGGTTAGCTGTGGCATAGGGGCTAGCCACCACCCCTCTATGCATTGAAAAGGCGTTAGGTAAGTGGCAATAAGTCGCAAGATGACTTGGTCCAATTAGCTAGCTGAACTTTTGAACTTTTATAATTAAAATTAGAAAGACTAACATGTCTCTTAAAATTCTCGAGTCCCATCAGAATCAGTAAGAGCTATTTGTAATAATACCTCCATGTTTTTACCGCCAAGCTGAGAACTACGCGTTTTACGTCACTTTATCCAAAACCCCGACTATTTTCTTTGGTGACCGCGCTGGCTCAGCGCTGAGCACCGTGACGTCAAAATTCTAAAACAAAATCCCCTTCTGTACGACACTGCTAACAGCGCTGAGCTCTGCTAAACGCGGCCTAGATTTTCACCATGATGCTTTATTCAATTAAAAAATCTAAGCCTTATTATTTAAGAGTGTATTTAACTTTCGGCCCACACTGAACCGTTAATGTCTCTGCATTACAGAAACGAAAACCAAGCCCAAAAGTTTACTTTTGGTTCACTAGGCCTCTTGACAAATGAAAGTTCATTTGACCGACATAGTAGCGTTCATCTTGTTATCAATAACGAAAGGATTATGCTATAATTAGATGTAGTATAGCTTAAGTAATATATAAACATCCATTTCAAATAATAATATTAAAAAATATTCTTGGGATATCAAAATGAAACAGAGCTTTAAAGCTACAAAACTACTAAAGGCATCGAAATTACGAAAAATATTTCAATATATTAATTTTACATTATGAGAAAACCAAATATTTAGGTTTTGTAGAATTTCTTTCCACAACAACACAAGGCGAACTGCTAACGCGAAGCACTAATGAAACAACGGAAGGACACACACAGACAAACACATAGACTGCTGTTTTACCCTTTCCGTATTAATTTTGTTTCGAGAGACAAGATTACCTTAAATACTAAAATAAATATAATTATTATTATATATTTTCTTCGTTAGTTATTCACCTTATTCATCGTTACATCCTTTTTAAAAAGAACAATTAAAAATTCTTAAGAGACTTGACTAATATTGGCGTTTGAAATGAAGCATACGCCGGTTGCTTCGCCTTACTCAAATAGGTAGTATATAAGGGTGTCGAACTACAGTTAAAAGCAAGAACAACCGCAAATGCGAAAACCTTTGGTAGCCGATCCTACCTTAGGGAGGCTATACGTTTCTCGTAACCCTAGCTGATCGCCGCGAATGTCTTAAACCAAACGATGCCGATGGCGTAGAAGCCAGGTGTACAGACTGGTGTCCATGTGGGATGGACAAAAACAAAGACCAGAAGATGGTGGTGTTAGAAGCCAAGTGTACAGACTGGTGTCCATGTGGGATGGACAAACACAAAGACCAGAAGATGGTTACTACGCGAAAGTAACTCTCCGCCGCGGTATAAGACCAACTCTTCCCGTCTCTTTGTAAGGGGGACGGAAAACATGAATCGTCTATTGGGGAACTCATTTTTCACGTTGTGGGTTAGGCTTCTCGTTCTTCACTTTCTGGTTATCTACGCGCCTTTGACAATATTATATCGTGTGCATAGTTTATACGAGGGGTTGGATAGTCAAGGATTCAGGTTTACAAGTTGTGAAAATCAATTCAAGGCAATCACTGCAGTGCTTGAATAATGGACTCGTTGTAAATTATGGTATCCAATGACCACGGGAATCTTCTGAGAAACCGAATTTGGATGCAAGGAATCGGTCGTATACATTTCTATGCACGTTTTTTGCTCGACATAGATTGTGCTACAGAATCTTAGTCAGCTAGAAAGCAGGGTGTTACACTATTGGTCTACGTTACAACTTCTATTTTAGTAATTAAATCTCAATTTCTTTAGATTTAATAAAAAAATTTGGATACCTCATGAATGTTCTATGTAATGATAGATTATATAGCTAGTACAAAAATTTATGAGAAAAAAATAGATTTTTCTTTCTTGGATCCAAATGCAAACCTCGAACATCATTACGGAATATATTCAAAGATGACTCAAAAGTTTAGAATCCTGCCCGGCCATAAAAATATTTTGCAAGGTATACAAAACTATGTCGAGGGAAAGGAAGACACTTGTTTTATAAAGTTGTTGTTTTTTAATTCCCAATTGCCTAATCAGAAAAACATCAGAAGTGCTTCTCAAAAGTCACATCAAGATTGAAAATGTTTAGGCGAAATTCTACCATCGGATTCATATGCCGAAACCTCAAAATTTGACTCTAAAAAAAAGAATTTAAACATCGAAATTTGCTTGTCAATAGAGTGAAAACTCAGTTCTTAACAGACAATGAAAATCGCCAACGTTTTTCGAAAATTGACTGAACAATAATTGAGCTTTCGCCTAAAACAATCTAGACAGAAGTGTAATATGCCCAGTTTGCGATGCGAGCGTTAAAATTTCGACATCTATAAACAATAGCAGCGGAAGCACGCGGTGGATTATAACAAATTATACAAGACACATCAAAACTTATTTCACCTCAAAGGATTCCAAAACAAAAGACCAATTCCAGAATACTAACAATATTTTAGAACATTTTCTCGTAAGAAATAGCAAACCTGGTAGGACATCGGCAGCTGAAAACACTGAAAATACTTCAGACTCTGAAATTACCAAAATAGATGTCAATGCCATGCCTTCTACCCCATTGAAATGAAAGGCCAACTATCCTTTACAGTTTAAAGATGATCAAAGGGACGAAGAAACAAAATAACCCCAATTCGGGGGAAGTAAACGATGGCGTGGCCTAGGGATCAGCAATGTCATTTCTGAACCGTCAAAGATCCTGAACAGGAAGTGGAAAAAGCCATAGTATAGTCAGTCGGCGCGATTAAAACGCAAATTAGACTATTTGTGTTTTAAATTATTTTGAAAATTTGATTAAACAAAACCCCGAATTGAAGCAAGTTTTCACGAAACACATAGAAACTCATCAAGAGACCACCACAGATACGACACTTGAAAGCCTAAATCTAAGTACCTTTCTTTCAACTTTAATGACCACCGCCAAATCCAATTGCAAAAGAAAAAATGGAGGACGACATAACGATGGAGAGATGAAACTCTTCTACTTGCCTCTTTTGATCGGTGGTCGGCAAGCTTATGAAACTGTGCTGAAGAACCTACATTTGCCGTCACTAACCACAGTACAAAGATGTATCGGCGATAGAGGACCAAATATTGTGGAAGAAAAGCTAGGAATGATGAAGCCTAATGCTTTTTTGGATTAGAAAAATCTCGCACCAAAAATTTGGCTAAGCGAAGACGCTAGACGAATAACGGGAAGAATCGAATACGACGTTAAAACTAACCAACTCATCGGATGAGTTCCATTTATAAATAATGAGACTGCTCTTTCATATCGGGAATTTGGAGGAAACGGAATTAGATAGGAACAAAAGAAAACTAACTTGGAATGAATTGACATAGTGTGGAAACAGAAAAACAGCCTCCACTTTTGAAGAGAAATATGCAATTTTCCAAAAGCCGTTTGAACATGGCTATAAACGCGATGTTGTTGACCGTTCAATCATCGGCAGAAATGTGGCGGATGTTTATTATAGGTCGCCCCGTACGCCCGGTCGAGTGTATGAAACGCTGCGCTCCATGCCGGATGTGGAAAAGCATCTTGAAAAAGTAGAAAATCATAATAAAGGGATGAAAAAAACCAATTTTAAATTTTGTAAATTTAAAATATCAAACAGTCCTTGATATTTGCTCTCTTATCCGGCTGAATCGGCAAGCCAGATTGAAAGCCACATTGTAAATCATGCCCCTCCGTCCCTAGCTTATGCAATTATGGCTCAGCGTATGGAACCTAAGGCACCGTCGTTCTGCTTATGCGTCTATGCTGCTGATAACTATAGTTCAAAGCCGCGGACGTTATATCATGATGGCAAACTATCATTGAGAGCGCTTATGAACACGGGATAGAAGTGCTTGGAGTGTCATCAGACGGAGACAAACACAGATTTCATATCCCTGGTATTTCCAATTAGTAAAACAAATTTTTCATTTCAATCTCAGGAAACTATTCAAATCTCGTAGTATCTCAAATATATCCACCCCAACATGGGTTTCAAATACTTGTAGTTTGAAACCCGATAAAATGGTTTTCGACTTCCAGGTGTCACGAAGCCTTTTACTCTTTTATTATCAGTTCAAAAAAAAATTGGTCGAAAAAAATATACTGTTGTCAGGCCTAAAAGTCATTTGTTACCAGAAAATAGAAATCTCAATTTCTAGCAGTTTTCGAAGCAAGTTAAAAAACACAATAGTTACTATACAATTTAGACACGCAGTTAACAACCGCCAGGGAAGAAAACGCAGCCTACTGCACACGAGCGGTATCCCCTTCACCGGCCGAGAGTCAACGCACGTCCAAATAGAAACATTTACCAGTTTTCATAACCCAAAACTTCCCAATCCCCAAACACCAGGTTTCAAATTACGGAAATTCCTGGTTTCAGGGCTCCCGGCGATTAGAAAAAAATTATAGGACAAAAATCCCAGAATTATAGGATTTAATAGGATCATAGTTTGCGGTAAAGTGACTATTTTGGATGAGAAACTTCACGTTAAGCCTTATTAATGATAAAAAATAATCAAAATAATTCGAAAAACCATTAGTTAGCAGGACTAGTTTCAATTTGCACTTTTAACAAAATATCACATGAATTTAAATTTTAGGTTTTTTTTGCTAGATAGTAATCTATTTAAACGAGTTGACGTTTATTGAGCTTTATCTCCTCATTTTTAATGGATTTTCAATTTTTTTTCTTTGGTTCGCTGCAACTCGCAAGCTTCCAACATATACTTTAATCTGGTCATGTCATTGGTTTTTATAGCATCTTTTAATTTTGAAACAACCTTTTGTAACCTCAGTTTATTTCTCTTCAGTTTCATTTAGTGTTTTAACTTTAGATTGTAAAATGGCAAGTCTTTTTTTCATTTTCCAATTCTAACTGGCTAATTTCTTTTTCTGATTTTTGCTTCTCTTTCTCTTTTTCTAATTTTTCTTTGTTTTATTCTCAATTTTAATTCGAGAGAGCCTTGCTTGATATGATGAATGGGTTAACGGGACTCATTTTCAGTTCCCTTGTAATCGGAAATATATTTTGTTTGTATTGTCTTATTGCCTCTTTGATTGTTAAGCATGCATTGATAGTCGCGAGAGATATGTTTGTCCTATCAGACGTTAAACATCCAGATGAATCTGAAAAACCCCTTTCAACATCAGCATTTCCATGGGGAATGCATAGAGCTAGCTGTGCTATCTTCAGAAAATTTACCATCCCCCTTCTTTTACTCATTTTCCTTGCATTTTTGTTTCACACTTGTTTTGAAAAATTTGTAAGAATGACTGATAGTGACCCTAATACACTGAAGTTGCTAAAAATATAGGATATATTGGATCAATTTTGGAAAAATAGGATTTTATAGGATCACCTCGAAATTATAGGATCACTCGGAGCCGTGCAGTTCCCAAAACCAGGTTTCAAATCGCAGATTTTCCCGACCCCAAAAACATGATTTCAAATCTCAAATATTGCGAGGCTTCCAAAAAACCTGGCTTCAAATACCAGGTTTTTCCAGCCCAAAAAATGGTCTCAAAGCCAGGATATTCCCAGTCGAAGAACACAGGTCTCAAAGCCAGGATATTCCCAGTCGAAGAACACCGGTCTCAAAGCCAGGATATTCCCAGTCGAAGAACACAGGCTTCAAATCTCATTTATCTTCAACTTGCAAAACCGATTTCGAATTCAAGATATTTCCAAACCCAACGACTAGATTTAAATCCTATTCATTTGAAACAACAAAAACTATTCAAATAATTACATCTCAAATATTTCTACTCATAAAATTGGTTTCTAACTCCACAAAATATTTCTCAAATTCCACTCGTTAAGAAACCTCGCCATAAAACAAAGATTTCAAGAATTTATGTCTACGGTGCCTTACAAAGCCACAAATACCATACCACGATATTGAAATATTTAAAAACCATTTAGCATTAACAGGCTAAAGCATTAACAGCATTTCAGTGCCTCCAATTTGTTTTACAGCAGCTAGTATGTGTACACTTAGGACCTTATTTTGAATTATTGAAGACTTCTATCAGCATTTTTCGTCGACTAACAATTTGAACTATGAAAGCTGTTCCGAGAGCGCATTAAGGCTTTTTAGAGAAATCCGCACTTCTCTCGGAACTTTCACTTCTTTTGAATTTAGCCAATTTCACATCACTTTTATTAGGATATAACCTAATTTTATCCCAGATAATTTACACGTTAAGTACCGAGTACCACCCGACCCCGCGGTCCTCGAATAAATGAAATGAAAATTGATTGCTGAGTAACGTAGAGAGACGAGAATTGCGAAAAGGTGATTTTGGCAGCGTGCTTGCCAAAGCAGGGGTAATATAGAAGAGATAAGACATACTTACTAGAAAAAGCATTACATTCTTTTGCCTTTGGGAAAATAAAATTTTGGTTTTAGTAAAAAAACATGTAATTGGCGATTTTTAATATTTTAATGAAATTGAAAGATATAAATTAAAAAAGTATATTATTTATATTTAAATCAGTGTGCGTTGAAGAGAAAAGATTTCCCATTTTTACCTCTCCGTGTGACGTAGTCCAGGAGAGGTTCTGTAACGGCCGTGTCTGTCTGTGTGTGTGTGTGTGTGTGTGTGTGTCTGTCTGTGTGTCTGTCTGTCCGTTGTTACACCCACGTGACCGCGTTCGCAGTTTGCGTATCGGAGCAAACGTGTTCCCAATTTCCGGACCGCATTGACAGTTCACAGAAATTTGGAAAATTGTATTTCTCTCCTTTGGCTAGTCTATACTTGAGTTCTCACACCACCATGTTTGGTCTTCGTCCATCCCATATGAACACCGGTCTGGTACTTTTCTGGCTTCCACCACCACCATCTTCTATTCTTTGTCAATCCCACATTGACACCAGTCTGCACTTACACTGGCTTCTAACACCACCATCCACTGGTCTTCCGTCTATTCCACATAGACACCAATCTGTATCATTGGCTTCTACTCCATCATCATCGTTTGGTTTTAGGATATACGCGGCGATCAGCTAGGGTTACGAGAAACGTCTAGCCTCCCTAAGGTGGGATCTCCACCAAAGGTTTTCGCAATTGCGCTTTTTCCTTACTATTATAATGGAATCGAATCGTATATATACCCCAAATTTGAAAAAAGCGGGCAAGAGGGGTACCCTTCACTTTAAACGTCAATATTAGCAAAGTTTGAGATGATAATAGGTATAACTTTATTTTAAACGATTTAACTATTATTAATGTTAATTATTGAAGATTAAAATAATTAAAAATAATTATATTTATTTAAATATTAAAGATAAATCTCTCGTGCAAAGAGAGAGATTATCATTGCCTCCTATATCTACCAAGGCCCGTGCATGCGATATATTTCCTTCATTGCCTCCTATATCTATCAAGGCCTGTGCATTGTGATATATTTCATTCATTGCCTCCTATATCTATTAAGGCCCGTGCATTACGATATATTTTTCAAAACAACAACAAAAATGGGAAGCTCCTCTCAGAAACATAATAATTTCTTTTCTCTGTATATGAAATGAAAATATGGATAATATTGCTCTCCTTCTTTAATGGTATGAATCCTTGCCTGTCTATTAATATTTTACATAAGAGAAATACGTATTTAGCGAAGCCTAGAGAGGATAAACATAAGCGAGATTGTTTCGGAAAAAAAATACTGCTTCCACTAATGGGTTTATACTCCTTGTTACTGTTGTATAGAGTAATCTTGATAAAAGCTTAAAAAATTACGAGAGGACAGATCTTTTTTATCCTTTTGTTTTATTCTTAATAAGAATATAAAACATTTATTTTGTATCAAAAAATATTTTTTGGTGCTGAGATTGCTTTAGAAAAATCCAAACGGTTAGGCATTGGTAAAAAAGACATGTGTAAGCTATTTGCAGAGATGATAATTGTTTTACATGTTTTAAATAAAACTGAAGCTTCCATTATTGTGTTTATGCTCCTTGTTTGTTTCTCTGAAAACCATCTAGGTGTAGATAACAGTTAGACCAAAAATTTCAAAAAAACCTAGTTGAAAATAGACCTTTTAAATTTGCGGGAGCCATTCTTGAGAATTTTTCTTTGCTTGTAGGTTGTCAATTTATCTACCAGTAAATATTTGTGTTTGGAAGTTGGATATTAAGTCAAATTAAGTGGTTGTAAAGAGCCAGCAGGTTTTTGCCGCTCCTTTTTGTGAGTATTCGATTTTTGTATGTAAAATGGAGGAAGATAATGTTGAGAGTAAGGATGAAATGCGGAAGCGCAAAGCGCGGGAAAGGATGAGGGCAAAAAGGTCGACGTTTTCATTGGATACTTAAGTTTATATAATCTTCTCGACACGGAGAGGTAATATTTTGGTTTTCCCGACTTGTTACCTCTCCGAGTGACGTATGTCACGGAGAGGTTCTAATTTCGACGTGTCTGTCTGTGTGTGTGTGTGTGGGTGGGTGTGTGTGTGGGTGTGTGTGTGTGTCTGTCTGTTGTTACACCCACGTGACCGCGTTCGCAGTTTGCAAATCGGAGCAAACGTGTTCTCAATTTCCGGAAATTTCGAAAATTGTATTACACTTACAGGCTATTACTCCATTGCCTGTCTAACATCACCAGCCTCTGGTCTTTGTCCATCCCACATGGACACCAGTCTGTACACACTGGCTTCTAATCACAATCATCTGCTGCTCTTTGTCCATCCCACATGGACACCAGTCTGTACACACTGGCTTCTAATCCCCACCCTCTTGTGGTCTTTGTCCATCCCACATGGACACCAGTCTGTACACCTGGCTTCTAACACCACCATCTTCTGGTCATTGTTTTTGTCCATCCCACATGAACACCAGTCTGCACACCTGGCTTCTACTCCATCATCATCGTTAAGGTTAAGACATACGCGGCGATCGGCCAGGGTTACGAGAAACGTCCGGCCTCCCTAAGGTGGGGCTTCCACCAAAGGTTCACGCAATTGCGCTGTTCTTATCTATGGCTGCGATTCGAAACCCTTATATACTACCTATTTTAGTAAGGCGAAGCAACCGGCGTATGCTTCATTTCAAACGCCAATATTAGTCAAGTCTCTCAAGAATGTTTAATTGTTCTTTTTTAAAACGATGTAACGTTCAATAAGGCGAATAACTAACGAAGAAAATATTAAATATTAATTATATTTATTTTAATATTTAAGATAATCTTGTTTCTCAATTCAAAATTAATACGGAAAGAGTTAAAAGCAGTCTATGTTTTTGTCTGTATGTGTCCGTCCGTTGTTACAGTAGTGCGCTGCGTTAGAAGTTCGTTTTGTTTTGATGTGTAAAGAAATCCAACACAACCATAATATTCCCTTTATCCTTAATATAAACTGAATATGTGGAAATATTTTTCGTAATTATGATGCATTTAGTACTTTTGTAGCTTTAAAGCTCTATTTCATTTTGATATTCCAAAGATTTTTTTTAATATTATTATTTAAAATGGATGTTGATATATTACTTAAGCTATACTACATCTGTTTATAGCATAATCCTTTCTAAAGTGAATACAAGTTCAACGCTACTATGTTGGTCAAATGAACTCTTATTTGTCAATAGGCCTAGTGAACCAAAAAGTAAAAGTTTGGGTTTGGTTTTCGTTTCTGTATGCAGAGACATTAACGGTTCAGAGTGAGCCGAAAGTTAAATACACTTTTAAATAATTAGGCTTAGATTTATAATCATGGTGGAAATCTGGGTCGCGTGCAGTAGAGCCTCGCGTTGCTGAACGCGGCCCAGGGATTTTGTTTTTGAATTTTGACGTCACGGTGCTTAGCGCTGAGCTAGCGCGGTCTTCAAAGAAAATAGTCTGCTTTTTTGATAACGTGACGTAAAACGCGTAGTTCTCAGCTTGGCGAAAAAACCATGGAGGAATTAATACAAATAGCTCTATGGCTATTTAATTGGCGTGAAGCCAGTTGATCACGCGAGAATTTCAAGAGATATGTTAGTTTCTAATTTTAATTATAAAAGTTGTTATCTATCTCTATAAATATGTTATCCTACAATTTTTGTTAAGCCTTGGTACCTTGCACGCTTTATTGCGCTAGCGTCATTTATAAAACGCCGATGACCCGTTTTTCCCCCATCGGATGATTTTAATGTGTACAAGTATATCATTATTGGATGTAAAATGTCGTCTGATTTACAGTAAATTTGCTATGCTTTGTATACTGCTTTAATATTTCATAAATTTTAACTTAAGAAACATTTCCATATCTGGGTAAATAAGTTTGTAAGTAGTCGTCTTGACTCGGAGAGGTAATATTTTGGTTTTCCCAACTTGTAATAAATAATAACACTCAAAGCTATGAGCTGATAACATTCTTAAGTTTAATTCTAATTAAATTAATTGGCTACTTAAAATTGTATTTCAACTCTTAGGCAACCCGAAAACCATAAAAATATTTTCCTTATATTTAATGGCTTTATTTTTAATAACCAAGTTCTCATATCAACACACCAATCACCAAATAAAACGCTTTGGTCCCATTCGACAGAAGGGTCATATTGTGGTGTCCCATTCGACCAAACTTAGCCAAAAGATGTGATTTTAATTACGATATAGTCCCATTCTATTCAACTGCAGGACCAACTACTGTGTTTTTTGCATTAAATATATTTTTATCCTTATCAATACTTTTTTAATATTTTCAAATGTTTTTTTAAACATGACTTTTTTATTTCCGTTTCAATCTATATTAATATTAAAGCTACTCAAAAAATAAATATGAGTTGAAACTGTATTAATGCAATTATTTACACTACGTTTTATCTTCGGTGAACGTAACCTAACCTTAACGAAACCAAAATATTAATATTTTAATTTTCAGTTTACTAAATGTAATGAAAAAACTTCAAGACATTGTTGGAACTGCCATTAAGACCAAACTTAATTTTACACACAATTTGCTTATTATTTCTACATGTTTTTTAGTTTTGCCGCTCTTTAGAGCTGGAAAACTATTGTTCCGCCCTCTGTTGGCTGGACGGCTGGTCGGCAGGTCGGTAGGTCGGCATGTCGGCTGGCTGGATTTTGGTGTGACCTGATGAGATTCGTCATAAATAAACTTTTTAAATTTCAAATTTCCCGCGAATTTTCGACTCGAAATTCATCCGTAGTTCACGCTACACCTCATAGGTGGCGTAACGTATTTAATTTCAATTGAAATTATTTTTCCCGTCGGTGCCGGGCTTCGAACCTGCCATGTCCCAATCCATACGAGACGCCAGTGAAGACGCCCGAGCGAGCGCGTTACCACGAAGCCACGCTTGCTTAGTAAAAAACCCGAGTTATGTTAGACTGTAGAGTAGAGAGAGGTAGAAGTTTGTGGATCCCCACCCACCCTCCCCTTCCCGACGCGCGGCAACCAGCTGCGGCTGGATTTTGTAAGTGGGAGAGGAGAGAGAGTAGAGAGAATGACTGCCTAGCGCCCGCCAATAATTTTTAGCAATGCGATTTAAATCAATGAAACATACTCATTTAAAGTTAAATAATTATAATTAGCTAATATGATTATTATATTTAAAAAAAATTATATTATTTAAGTAATAAATTTAACGATAGTTGTTGAGAGATTCAATAGAGGGCAACATGAGATGTCATAAATAGACTGCGAAGTTTGCGAACTCCGTCTAGTTTGTTGTCTGCCTATTGCAAGGTGGATGATCGATGATTAGTTTAATCAGGTGTTTAAATGTAACTTGATTCCGGCGATACCATTAATGACAAACGCAATCAACATACTCATGGTTTAATTAAAGTTAATTAAATTGAATTGCTCAAAGATAATTATAAAATTAAATCAACAACTCAACTATCTGCTCAACGATAATTTGGCTAGTTTTTGTCAGATTTGCTGTTTATTTAAACGTAATTAAACAATGGTTAAATACTGCAGTGTGTATGGGTGTAAAAATAATGAGTGGTGTCCGCTTTCACCAATTTCCGCGCGACGTTAAATTGTCGAAACAATGGGATATAGCTTTAAAAATGGGTAAACCACACACCAAGTCCATGGTTGTCTGCTCCCTTCATTCCGAAATATGAACATTCAGGTATGTTTTAAGCGTATAATATTAATTTAAAACCAATTATAATTAGAGTTATTATTGTAGATAAGTTAAGTTACCCTCCCAGACTTGGACCTTTGGCTGTTCCTTCCAAAAAACTCCCGTTAAGGAAACATGATCAACAATAGTTCAAGGCTAATGGGAGATTGGAAAGACTGAAAAAAAAAGGAATCAGCTCTCACAATCTCCAACTTTGCATGCAAGTGAAACAGCTGAAATAAATGGACCAGCAGACGCAGAAATTCTAGCTGAAAGATTGGGGATTGATACGGTTCAACAAACTACCGAGGAAACTACGACCGACAAATGCACCACTCCAAACCCCAATGATAAATCAGGGTTGCCACGGGTCAGGGAATTTGAAAATGGGCCAAAAAGGTTTCAGACCTCAAATCATTTTAAATTAACTCTTACGCAGTTCCCAAGCTTGTTAAAACCCGTGAAAAAAAATGCAAATGAATAATGCACCCAAGACTCGTGAAATTTTGTAAAACAATTTTATTTAAAAAATTTGTAAGATTCTATCACATTTTAAGGAACTTAAAAATATCACTTCAGCCTTATTTGCGCCATTATTTTTCCATTTCAAATAATTTGGAATGTAGTAATTAAAATAAACAAAAAAACCTTTTGAAATAAGTAATTTGTAATCTTGGTTAATTGATTGTTAATAAATTTTTGGTCTTTAGGCACATATAACAAAACAATCATCTTCCAGTTTGAATAAATTACATAATGACAACTTTGAAGTCCTAAAAGGGCCAAACTAAGTTGCACTTGCCCATAATACATTTGTTTGGGTTTCAAAGAAAATGTTCTGTCCTTCTTGATTACGTAAGGAGTTTTCTTGAGGACTGATTCTAAGTTTCCTTTTTCACCAATGACTGGACACTTCATTTCGACCAAATTATCGTTGACTAGACCGTCAGGGGAACACCCCAAGAATCGATAAGAAGGGTTGACTTCAAACCAATCTTCGTTACTTTTAAATTAGACTCTTTTTTAAAGCAACAAGAGTTTTTTTCGTTTATAATTCCATACTGTGTGAATTCATTTCCCTTAAAGTTTGACTGAAGAGCTTTTTGAATTTTTTCAGTAGGATCTTTTGGAAAATATTTGTAATGCTCGTAGCAATTTTGACAAGAGAGAGAGCAACAGGTACTAAACAAAACAAAACAGTATGACCTATTTTATACTCGTGTTATGACCAAGGCTTAAGAGTTTACATAACTAATCTGGTTAATATTAGGGTGATTAGGTTTTCAACACTTACCATTTTTGAAAATATTCTCTTCTGAAAATTGTGGTTCATTCATTGCAAAAAAGTTCGAGTACTAATTTTCATTTGGCACTTAATTATAAGTTTAAACGTCACATACACTGCCGTTGATGCTACAGGTCTCAGGCCTGCCATTTTTGTTTCACCTAGATCAAGCTTCGCGTTTTCTCCGGACGATGGCACTAGTGAAACTTTTCGTTCTAGGCGCGGAATCTGAGAAAAATTTCCTCACTAAGTTTTTACTTTCGCGAGTTTTAGAGGTTCGGAAAAGTATTGGTCCGACCCTGGCTGGCAGGCTGGGCGTCCCGTCAACCCATTTTTAGTTCTAAAATTGTTTTATACTAAATTAAAATATATAAAATTGTTTTAAAATTAACTTTTTTGGCACAAATATTATGAGATTTTTGTAAGTTTTTTCGGTTCCAGCTTCTCTGATTAATTAACGCTTAGTACATCATAAACAAAAAGGATCTTTATCTCCACCATCCGTTTCCGTGTCCCGTCTAGCGTTGTTCTTTAGGGCTTATGCAAATTACTTCATTTCTATTGCTTCAAGTTTCAAGAGAACATGACTCGGGGCTAATTCTAAGCGCTTGTTGCATATTGCATATTGCATAAGCGTGCAATCAATGAATAATTTTAGTACCCAAACGCATCAATTATCCCTCAAATATTAGGTTTGCAACAAAAATATCAAGAAAATTGTTCCATTTCATAGGACAGAAGTTGGTTATTTACTTGTTTCATAATCTATAACCCAAAATCAAGCTAGATTATTTTTATTCATAATTGGAATGATATTTGATATTTAAAAGAAAAAATAACCGTAAAGTATATAGGCCGGGGTCACCTTACAATAAATTTAGCTAGCCAAGGCAAAACGTTAATATGGCCGGGGCCATCTTGTTTCACCTTGCGTTTCCGTGACGGTCACTCGTGTTTTCTGTCTCTGCTCGTCCCTGTTTTTAGCCACATCGTAGTTTACGATAGGCTCTTAATTTGACCTGAGCTGTAGTAGTTATAGTAGTAGTAATACAAGTAGTGGCCGGGGTTGTATTTTTCGTTACCGTTTGATTTTAGCTTAAAAGGAATTCGATAGTACCTCAACCCACCCATAGGGGTATTATTATTATTGGGGAGAGGGGGTGCTCACGTCCTTGCACCGATGCCAGAGGCATATTGTGCACCCTCGTATTCAGGCCTTGAAGAGACCCATGGCCGCGGCGTAACGTAGAATTCGTTCCACCGTCATGGAAGAGACCCGCGAGGGCTCCACAGTATGTGAATCAAAGTGACCTAGTCTGAGTGAGGCGAAGTAATCGCACTCACACAGTATGTGAGAGGGAGTTTCTTCCTTCTCCCGGCACGACCGGCAGAGAGGGTCGTCAGCAAGGCCCATCAGATGAAGGTGTCTATTTAGCCGACAGTGTCCGGTCAAAATACCGGTGGCCTGCCTAATATCCCATCTGCTGAGCGCAATAAGGTACCTAGCCCGAGACCTTCAGGGGCCATTGACAAACTGTTTCGTCTGTCTCTGGCCCTCCATATTATTCCAGAGCTGATTATAAATGACAGTCAATCTTCGTCTAACGTACCCGTAGGGGAAGGGGACGACCGGCACCGATCCCAAGAACTTGGCCTCCGCCCTTTTCAGATATCTATCTCGCAGCCCTTTCCAATTAGTAGCCACTTTATTTTATAATTACATTTGCAAATATGAAATATTATATCTACGCACATTATATGAAATAACTATACTTACCTTAACAATTTAACACTGTTGCAATTGAACTCATTCTATTGTATTTCATATTTATATCTTTATAACTAGAATTTCCTATTTCTTCAACCAACATTTCCGCCCGAATCTAGTTTAGCCATAATCACAGTATTATCACAGTTCTCTAATCAATCAATTTGGATCAAATGATTGTTAAACCTCGGGTTGAACACGGAAAATTTCAAAATGGCAGCTCCATAGTAAACACGCGCCCAGTGCTAACCACGTGACTAGCATACCCTAAATGATTGGTTTGTGCCGTTGGGAAAATTTGCAAAATTAGAAATAGGATTAGGACCCGCAACGTAAAATCGCGAAATTCGCCAAAAAAATTAGAAAAATGTTTCCTCTTCCGCGAAATATTGCGAAAAACGCAGAAAATTTCGCTCAGTGAAAACCAAGTATTATTAGAAGATAGTGGATATGCTGATGCGAGAAAAGAATTATGCTACCAAAAATATAGATCTGAAATGGGATCATTTTCTGTCTTTGTTGGATCATGAACGAAATATTGAACAATCCAGGACATGCCTTTAACGAAAAAACCCGTCTAATATGTGTAACAAGCAACTAATATAGCCTCTGTCGAAACAATTTCATGCTAGCGGAACTACGTCATTTTAAGGACAGAATTAAATGTCACGTGACAGGCTGGCTATCTATGGCAGTATACACGAATTAGAGGTATAGTCCCATTGGACCGAATCCCATTCGACCGAAACCGCTTTTTGGTTTTTTATGGAGAATAAATTTAAATTTCCAGCCCAACGGCGGGTTTCTGCTGAATGGGAATTTATTTGAAAGAATTAGTTAATTAAATGTCTGTGAGGATTTCGAATCACCGCAGCGGCATGGTAGAATATCACGCTTTTAATTCACAGGCTCGGGTTCAAACCCAGAGAAGGAAATCTTAAGTTAACTTAGGTTAGGTTAGGTTAGGTTAGGTTAATAATATTTTATAAATCATTTTATAAATCATTTAACTATTCTACGCCTCTTCTAAAATATCTATGTTTAGCTTCATTGACTTCTCAAATAATATGCCTTTTCCAAAACATTACTGTTATGTTTGGTTTGGTTAAGTTAGGTTAGTAATATTTTATAAATCATTTAACAATGTTACGCCTTTTCCAAAATATTGATGTTTTATACCTTCATTGACTTCTCAAATAATATGCCTTTTTCAAAACATTACTGTTATGTTAGGTTAGGTTTGGGTTCGTTAAGTTAGGTTAGTAATATTTTACAAATCATTTAACTATGGTACGCCTTTTCAAAAATGCTCATGTTTAGCTTCATTGACTTCTCAAATAATATGCCTTTTCCAAAACATTACTGTTATGTTAGGTTTGGTTAGGTTTGGTTTGGTTTGGTTTGGTTTGATTAGGTTAGTTTAGGTTAGGTTAGGTTTGGTTAGGTTAGGTTAGGTTTGGTTAGGTTTTGTTAGGTTTTGTTAGGTTTGGTTAGGTTAGGTTTTGTTAGGTTAGGTTTGGTTAGGTTTGGTTAGGTTAGGTTTTGTTAGGTTAGGTAAGGTTAGGTTTATGTTAGGTTTTGTTAGGTTTTGTTAGGTTTAGGTTAGGTTTTGTTAGGTTTAGGTTTGGTTTGGTTTGGTTTGGTCAGGTTTGGTTAGGTTTGGTTAGGTTAAGTTAGGTTAGGTTTGGTTAGGTTAGGTTAGGTTACTTCTATTATTCGAACCTTACAGGAGGGATTTCTTCAATTTTAGTAACTAGTTTTATCCTTTTTCTTATTCAATTGAAACAAGTAGCCATTATTAATGTAAAGAAAGCCGCCTTTATCAGCAATTCTCTCCATTATCAATCACTCTTAAAATGAAATTTTGCATTTCAAACATCAATATATATATACAACGAAAACTGTAGGGTAAAAAAAGTGAAAACGTTTGCTTTTTAAATCTTGATATATATTTTCCCAAAACCGTACATTTGGGCTGTTTTCGTTTGAATGGAAAACGCGTTCGGTCGAATGGGACACAAGGGAATTAGTGACGATATTTTGTAAACAGGGAGAAATGATATTAATTTATTTATTTATTTAAATGGTTTTCACTAGTCCACCCGACTAAGCTTAAGCTTGTGTTTGGGTGGACGTGTTGAAAATTGAGAGGTAGAGAGGGTTACATCAGAAAAGGTTATATCCGTGATTTACATGGAATAAACAATTTTTTTTTTCAATCATCATAGTCATTTTAAATATATATACTTAATCACAAGATTTCAGGTAATAGTTTACTTCCCGTGAGAATAACTTAAACGTAGATATTTGTTTGATGTGGTTACTAAGAGTGTTAAAGAATATATAGCCTTGTGTCTCTGCACTTCTTTCTTTTACGCTGGTATAATATCTTGGTGCTAGTACATGAAAGTTTGCCTGCAAACGAGTATCATGGGGTGGAAGTTTTAATTGCGGATATTGATTTTCTTTTTCTGCTATATGACTTTTAAAAAAGTTTAACATTACATGTTTTTTAAACAGATTTGAAATAGAAAGTACCGAGAATTCTTTGTAGAGTGATTGTGTTGGATGATTCCATGGTCGTTTTAGAGACACCCGCAATATTTTGTTTTGTAGCTTCTTAATAATATTTATGCTATTTCCGCATGCACTACCCCAACAAATAATTCCATATTTATATAGATATAAATACAAATTATCACTGTTACAGTAAGGAAACAAGCGGTGCTTTTTCTTAACTCGTTTACCTAAATAACGACCAAGAGTAAACCGGTGATTACGTTTTACGCCATTGAACTTCAAAAGTTCAAATATTATGCTTTATTTGTTCACAGATGGCTTTAGCAAAACTGGAAATAAAAGCTTAAGTTTGTCTCCAATCTTTTTTCTCTCTCTCTAGAGGAAAACTTTCTGTGTTTGTTTCTGTTGTAAACTTATTCCATTAGGATCTTACTACTGTTGGACATACCACACCACTTAATTCATCATCTTTGAGCAAAATTATTGGAAACTCAGAAGAAATGTAAATAGTTGATAAGGTGTGTTTTTGGTTAATGAATTACGTTTAGATTTATTTAGTAAATGGTTAACGGATTAGCGGTTGTTTCACAAAGAGGAAATTCAAGACGCATTAGAGGAAGAAGCTGTCACCATGAAATTTAACGAAGTTGAGTGCTTTGCTCTGGAAGAATTCAAGGAAGATACTGTCACCATGGAGTTTAACGAAGTTTAGTGCTAAGCTTCGGAAGAATTCAAGGAAGATACTACCGCTGTCGTAGACCAAGCAGCTCAGTATGCTGAAAACGAATTGGATTTTCAACACTTCATGGCTAAAATGTTAGAATATCGAGTAGCAAACCCTGTATCTTGGGTATTTTCGTATGAAACTTATAGATTGAACTTGTGCAAGAGCAACCTAAGTGTTTAACAGTCCGATTAGAGGTTTTTGAGACTATGGCAGTCTAGATTTTTTCATTTGGCAAAGAACGAACTAGATTTGAATCATAAACTCTTTGCGACTTATGGAACTTCCATTTCTTCATTTGGAAGGTTTTTGAAGTTGTTGGATGAAATTGATTTGGAATGGACCGTATGCTGGAGAATTGAAGCTAACATATTTGAACCTTATTTTCATTCTCAAATTCGTTTCGCTCATTACTCTCACCAATCTAACAGCCTTCGGTCAGACAATTGCCAGTATTTAACTGCTAAGCAAAATAACTATTGCCAAAAATGCAGCTTACTGCGAAGACTTTTGTTGAAGTGAATTAAGCGCAAGAAAGCAAGTGGTGTTGTCCCAAAACAAACCAATGTAAGAATCCTGAATTCTCATAAACTTCGAGTTAGAAACGAGGCTCTAAAATTAGATAATAAAGCACTTCATAGAAAAAACAAGTCATTGTTAATGAAAATTCACCGAGAATTGAGAAGTATGGAGTAGAATTGACTCTGGAAGAGAATAACGAAATGCAATAGTCAATTAAAATGAATCAGTTTGAAAAGCCTGGAAAATTTCAAAGATTCTTCTTGCAACAGCAGCTTCGCTTGGCCAACTCTAAATGCAATAGGCCAAAAAAATGGCACCCTGCTATAGTTCATTGGTGCATGCATATAAAGAGCAAATCTGCTAGCACTTATGAAACTTTAAGGCAGGCATTCACACACCACTTGCAGGACCTTATATAATTATTCAAAAAACTTCGAGCTGATAGGCGATTTAAAAAGGAGATTATATATGAAATGAGAGACGCAATTAAATACGACACTCTAAGTGAGCATAAAAAAAATTTTCCCTTATGATAGATCAAATTAGCATTAAGCAGGACCTGATATACCGAGTCAGTACTGGAGAAATTGTCGGGCTCACTAATTCCAACGATAGCCAAAACAAGATAAAAAAGACTGGTAACGGAAGGAGATGCAAACAAACCTCCGGAATTAGCAACTCATGTCATGCAAATCATGATAAGAAGCTTGACTGGAAATTTTAAATACCGTTATGCATATTTTCCCTGCGATAAAATGAAGGCTGATGAGCTTTACAGTGCCATAATTGAAAGTTCGAACTATGCTCTTTTCAAATATTTTTTATACTCATCCGCCCTATTAAAATTTATGGCATTTTAGGTAGTCGAAAACATCTGGAAATTTCAGTGCTGATGATGTCTTTTTAATCCCCCCCAACCAGGATATATTTTTCCTACATCATTTTCATGCAGATTTTTGAATTTAACTATTCACTATTGGTAGGTGGTTGGTAACTTAATTCACTATTGGTAGGCGGTTGGTAACTTAATTCTATGTCGGTAGGCGGTTGATAACTTAATTCACTATTCGTAGGCGGTTAGTAACTTAATTCACTATTCGTAGGCGGTTGGTAACTTAATATATTAGTGTGCGGGTCCTTCACCAAGTGAGACACAAATCCAAGCACGCGCTAGATTTTATCTACAGAATGGGGGAAATTTTACTCTTTTCATGGGTGGGGAAAATGAGTGGCAGATTAGGAGTAATTCTTTACTCTTTTCTAAAATGGGGGAAAATGACCGAGGATTTTCTCTCCTAAGGGGTGTATTTTACTATTTTCTATGATGGGGAAATGGTCGGAGGATTTTGTCTAGAAAATGGGGGTAATTTTTACTCTTTTCTAAGATGGGGGAAATGACAGTGATTTTGTTTAGAGAATGGGGGTAATTTTGTCCCTTTTCTAGGGGGGGGAATTATCATGGGATTATGACCGGGGGTTTGGAGCGTGCCACGAGAACTTTCTTAACAAAACGTCAGGGGGTTAGGCTATTGGTAAGAGGTACTTATATAAAATTATCCTTAAAATCTGAACCTAATTTGAATTTTTAAATAATCAGAGATATTTCCTGAATGCTTTACTATGCAGAATGGTCCTATTATTAATAGAAGAATCGATAAAAAATCACTTCATCTTCCACTTCACCCTCCCTTTAGTGAGTTTCCCTAACTCTCTTCAAAGAAAACTAAATAACATTACAAAAATATTAAGAAGGGATAAGATAAACTTGTAAGCACAAACTAAAGAAAGGTTAGGACACCTGAATATGTGTCAGCCTAATTTTCAAAACTGTTAACCGTGTACCTAAAAAATAAACTCGGTTATGAGCTTCTGGCCATCCTATCGTGTTTAATGGTTTAAATTTACATTCTAACGGTTCACGTGGCGCATCTTTCCTCCGAAATTACGGTTGCATATGATAGGGGGCTACACTATAATCTGCTTCCCTAATCTCTTCTCTGTTAACCCTCCCAAGAGAGGAGAAAGTTTGTTTCAGTTGCCACGGCAACAGATTTGCCATGACAACGGATGATAGCAACGGGTTGAGTCAAAAAAGTAAAAAATATCGAATTGTAAGATTTTAAACTTAGGAAATAAATTCTTAGAAATTCGAATAAAAGACACTTTTATCGATTTTGCATTAATATATTGTATTTAACTGTCGGCGTGCGAACTTAGGACAAACCTCACCTATATAATTTATAAACTTAAAACGGGAAATGAATTAATATTTATCCTCAAAATATATGTAGAGTACACCAGTCTAGTATAGATGTATACGTATAAGGTTTCTTAAGATATTATCCCTTACAAAAATGTATGATCAAATATTGATCAAAAAGGGCCGATCAAACATTGACAGAATTTTGATTACAGAAAATCCAATCAAAATTTGTTCAAAGTCTGAAACATTTCAGAGCAACGTTATCTCGGCTATAACAAATTTGATCGGCTATCACAAATTTGATCGGCTATAACAAATTCGATCGAGGTACTCGATACCAACAATCAATACTCATCCAGGATCAACAGAAATTGCAAATGCCAAGATGAAACCTGGGAATTCCAACTGAAAATCTATTGTTTTAGGCTTTTTCCACCTCCAGCTACGTTTTTACTTGGTGACATGATACATTTTACAGGTAAACTGGTATATCAGAACAGTTATGTCTTCATTTTCTGTGAATTGGAATGTCTCTTTTCAAAAAGGCAGATGGGCTCTCCAATGCCTAACCAGTCTGATGCGCACAATATAATTAGTACTGCATGATGCGGCTACACACCGCTTTCAATAAAAAAACCACCTCTGTTAATAGATTTTTGACGAACAGAATTAACGCCTAATACAATGTTATATTTTAGTAAAGATTGTGAAGTTATATTATTGAAATATAAAATTATACTTTGCCTACCATAAACTACACTATGTTACATATTAAATACTTTAATAAACTTCCATTCCAAGGTCACGTTACCGAGATATAGTACACTAAACCTAAACATGTGGGAATTGGGAAAAATAGTCTGCTTTTTGAAGGTTCACGAATTAGATGGCAATTAGTACCTAAACATAGAGGTCAAAGGTTATTTCACTGACCTTTGACAATGATGTACAAAATTTACTAACATCACACCCTACGTTCAGTGCCAATTGAGAAGCTAACTGAACCGAACCACTTTCTTTCCTTGCTTGCATGAACTGCCAATCTCAGCAATTTCGCATCGAAACCAAAGCTGCCAATAATAAGCCAGAATCCAGTTCTCTACGGACCAATGAGCGACTATAATTCAAGTGGGAACGGAAGGCTAAGCCTGTAGAATACGGCGGCAGGAGTAAATTTTTTGAATAATTGGAAAAATATTTTTAATTACTTAATTCCCATGTTATGAATAGTCTCCCCTGATGACAGTATAATAGTTTACCGAAACTAGTCGCGTTTCATATAAAAATTTCTTGTCCACGGAATATTTTCGTTGCTTTAGCCTTTGAAAAATTCTTATATTAAAATCTCAAGTATCAGAATAATTTTTGGTTGAAGTTACCGAGGAACTGCTATTGCTGGTAGAAGCATCTAAATGACTTATTTTGATTGGAGCCGGATTCATCATACTTGTATCCCATTTTTCTTTAAGAACAGTTATCATCGTCATTTTCTCCAGACAATATTTCCCTGTTTTTAAATTGGGTATTAATACTATGCTATGTAATTTAAACTCTAATATTAGAAACCTACTCGGTTTCAGCGCTAAATTTTTAACAGAAAATGGGCCATAGCACTGTTACTTATTGACACTGATTCCCCATCACTACCTGAAAATATATCTCCTGGCTTTGACACTGAATCTCCATTGGAACATGTTCTATATAATGATTATTTTAGTAGAAGTGTAAACTGGCTAAAATATGGTCTTCGTGACTGTCTGTCTAGGTTCCATCTTTGCCCTTAAAAACTGTCAAGAACTGGATACAAATCCCTCTTTGGAGCGGCAATCTCATCGGCCCCAGCACCGCTTTTCGGGATCGATCTCTGATAGCTTGACGACATTGTAAGCTTCTATACCAAAATTGAACCACAATCATAATTCAGTAACAACCAACGACTCCAGGTTAAGGCATTAATTACAATTGTACTAATTATTGTTATGTGAAACAACGTCCCTATCGCAAACCATGCTCGTTCTTTCGTAAGCGTATCTTTATAAAACGAATGTTTCACATCAAACAAATATTCACATTTTCGTACGTCTTCCATCATGAATAGTTCTTTGTTATAGCCAAACGTTTTTCGTCATTGTGTCCTTTGGAGCAAATAATGCATTAGGAGTTGGGCTTGGAGTGGGAGCTCGAACAGCTTGGGCCTTGGGGTTCGACGTGTATCTTCTTGGTGTCATTTTAAGGAAACTATACTCGTACTAGCGGAGTGCAGCGGCAAATTAATCTGAACAAATGTAAAGTTTCAAAATCCTTAAGTTCACAACATACCGGAGGAATAAATATAATTCTTTCTGAAAGTAAAATAAAATGGCGACTAGCAATCTACTATATAACGTAGTTACCCATGACGTCAAATTGAACGTCATAACCAAACAAACAATGTTTATTGGTTATCAAGATAATCTTTCGTCGGGGTCCATTAAGTTGGCCCCTCCACCCAAAGGTGGGAGAAAGGTGATGTATGCAAACGATTGCGCTCTTCGTGCGCTGCAGTGTGCCACCATTTATTTTACTTGCGCCACTATAGTTTACACACAAGTTGAAAAATAAATTGGGGGGGGGGGCAAATTAACGAACAGCCCCACCACCCAAAGGTAGGAGGAAGGTAATGTATGCAAACGATTGCGCTCTTCATGCGCTGCAGTGCGCCATCATTTTTTCTACTTGCGCCACTATAGTTTAGACCCAAGTTCATAAAGAAATTGGGGGGGGGGCAAGTTAACGAACAGCCCTTCCACCCATAGGTAGGAGAAAGATAATGTATGCAAACGATTGCGCTCTTCGTGCGCTGCAGTGCGCCACCATTTGATCTACTTGCGGTTCAAAAAGAAGATGGGGGGGGGGGTTCCACTTAACGAGCAGCCCCTCCACCCATCTTGCGATCTTCTTGCGCTACAGTGCGCCACTATTTATTCTCTTTGCGCCACTATATTTTAGAAAATAGATAAGGGACAAGTTTTTGAGCTTCCTGCACATAGTTTGCTTGAAAACCAATAAAAATTACGCTAAGGTAAAACAAAATGTAATTTTTTGGGTTTTTTATTTTCACCGGTTTGCAATTCCTAATTTCAGTGTTAAACGTAAAACATCAATGTTGTGTCGTTGACTAAGGAATTTGAGTGGAATAGCCAGAATTCTTTGAAAGGGCTTCTAAAGCGCCAGCGCAGTGGCGTGATCGAGTGGGCTGTGGTTCAAGAATCCAGCCACGGCCCACTTGGATTCTCACTAAAGCTCGCCATTAAGGCCCGCGAACTTTGGCCGCCCTCTATGTTAAAGCGCGTACCAGCAAGAAGTCGAAATACATACCAAGCCGGGACAAAAATTGACGAGCTAAAACACGTTTCTAATGCATATTCCTATGGAAAATGATTTTGAAAATGAGTTGTGTCCGTAATTGTGTTGAGTTTTTCAAATGTTTCCGATTTCTATCAACTCTGACCTTTTTATGAAACGTGAAGAGCTTCATTTTGAGCCTAAACTTATAATTTTTCATCCATTATTTCGCTCTCAATAAATTTTTAAACTTGAAATTTCAACTTCAAGGCGGAGATGAAGCCAGGGCTTAGGATACGGACTTCGTAATTTCTCAGCCTTGAAGTTGAAATTTCAACTTTAAAAATTTATTGAGAGCGAAATAATGGATGAAAAGTTATAAGTTGAGGCTTAAACTGAAGCTCGAAACTTACTTCACGTCTCATAAAAAGGTAAGAGTTGATAGAAATCGGAAACATTTGAAAAACTTAACATAATTACGGATACAACTCACTTTCAAAATCATTTCCCATAGGAATAGCATTAGAAATGAGTTTTCGTTCGACAAAAATCCCATGGCTAACTGCACTGTCTGCAACGAATTCAGCAGAGCACAACAAAAAGAACCTTTAATTCACATTTTTACGATCACGACGGCCGGTGAAATGTACCTGGTCATGGTTGATCTCTACTCAGACTTTTGGGAGGTCGATGAAATACCAGGTGGCACAGCTGACACTATTGTTGAGATATGCAAGAAACATTTTAGTCGATTCGGCATCCCAGATACTGTCATCACCGACAATGGCCCACCATTCAACAGTATTGTGCTCCAAGAGTTCCGAATTGTGGGGTTTTCAACACCAAACCTCATGTCCTTACCACCCACAGGGTAACGGCAAAGCGGAGTCCGCGGTCAAGATTGCCAAAAGATGCTAAAAAACTTGAGCGTTGTAAAGACGACTTCTACCTTGTGTTATTAGACTGGAGTAACACCCCCACTGATGGTGTCAACTTCAGTCCGTCACAACGGCTTCAATCGCGTCGCTTACGCTCCCTCATGCCTATACTCCAACTCTAAGCTTTCTCCACAAGTTGCCACCGACGTACTGGACAAACTCACAGCTAAACTTGAGCAGAGTAAGGAACACTTTGATCTACATTCCAAACCACTACCTGACCTAGATTTAGACGAACCGGTTTGGGTGAAATCAAACCCGAATCTTAAACAATCTCTCTGGCAATTTGGCCAAGTTCACAAGAAAGTCGGGGAAAGGTCTTACCTTGTCAAAATAGACGGAAAGGAATGTAGAAGGAATCGATAAAACTTAACAAATTATAACACCGACGACTGGTTGTTTAGCCGCATTACCGACGATTGGTAATTTAACCCCATTACCCACGACTGGTAATTTAGCCGCATTACCCACGACTGGTAATTTAGCCGCATTACCCACGACTGGTAATTTAACCGGATTACTGGCGGCTGGTAATTAAGAAGTAATACCGATGACTGGTAATTAAGCCTCATTACTGACGACTGGTAATTGAGCCGGACTACCGACGGCTGGT